>NC_060288.1:1365009-1393964 GCF_021613505.1 Equus quagga | reverse complement strand
GGGAGGAGCGGCGGGCGGGCTGGGGGCGCGCGGGGGGGGCGGGGGGGGCGGGGCATGCCGCGGGCGGGGGGGGGGGGGCCGGCCCTCCCGTCCCCTCCCCTCCCGTCCCGTCCCGGGCCCGCGGGGCCGGTGCCGCCGCCTGGCCGTGCGGTGGAGCCTGCGGCGGTGAGCAGGCGTCCGGGTCGTGGAAGCGATCCGTCCCTGTGCCCCGTGCTGTGTTGGCACAGTGGGATTCTGTCCCTATTTTGTGTTGGGCGACGCTAACCCATTTCTTCTTTGATTGTGTGAAATTTCTGTAAATTGGTAGAAGCGAATTCTGTTCCGTTGCTTCTGTTGGTTTTAAGTTAAGCTCTGAGTGTACAGCCGTGGTTGCCAGTTACCAGCTTTTTCCCGTGAATGTCGGGAGTCTTTTGTGTCTGTCTAAACAGTGCCTGATTTCTCCTACCCGCTGGCCCCACAATCGTTATTCCTTAACTGGCAGGGTATTTTTAAGAACGAGTAGCTTTGTGTCTTTTTGCTTATTTCTGGGCAAAGGCAGTCCCTTCAGCCCGCCTCCGGGGCGCGGCCGGGCAGCCCGCCGTGGGGACCCCGCCGTGGGGACCGGGCGCGCCCTGCGCCGCCGCGCCGACCATGGCGGGAGGCGGAGGAGGAATGTGGGGTCGAGGCCGGAAAACTTGGCTCCTGCATGGACGGTTTAGGGCCCTTGGATAAACCATTTCAGCTCGGACTCAAGTCTCTTATTTTGACACGGGAATATTAATTACATCTACTCCATAGAATTGGTGTGAGGTTGGCACCGTGTGAAAATTGCGTTTCTGGACGAGTGTTTTGCTGAGCGAGGGTTCGGAAGTGGCGGTGAGGACTTGGGGACAGTCGAACGGCTGTGAGGCACATACCTGCAGAGTCGACAGGAAATGCATTCACGGCTAATGGGTAACTGGGTAATGTTGGAGATCTAATGTAGATTAGAAAATATGAATTTCTAGAGCCCTACATTTGATGTTTACAGCCTTTGAGTGGAAATGAAGAAAGCGGTATCCTTCCAAAAGAGAAAAAATTATGTAAGCTTCAGACCCTGTAAAAGCTGAATCTTCCCCTGGTGGCAAGGTGGCATCAGTGGAAGGTCAGCGGCAAGGAGGGCTGAGGGCTGGAAGGATCACCCGTGAGGTTTGGGCTGGTGAAGTCAGAGTGCAGGAGGTGGTGGATGACGGGGTCAGAGGACAGGCTCCTGAAGAGATGGAGACCGCACAGCGGGGTGAGAGCACGGGAGAGAGGAAGCAGCCTAGGCGCCTGAGGCCCTGAAGACGGAAGGCTGAGTGGTCAGGCAGTCAGTGCCTTTTTGCTGAGTCCCTAACTTATGCCACCCACCACGGATACAGGGGTGCATAAAAAGGCAGACAGTCTTCCCAGAGCTCACACTCGAGGAAGAAGGAACACCGTGGGGCCAGCCTAGTGGCGCAGCGGTTAAGTTTGCGCTTTCTGCTTCTCAGCTGCATGGGGTTCGCTGGTTCGGATCCCAGGTGCGGACATGGCACCACTTGGCAAAAAGCCATGCTGTGGTAGGCGTCCCACGTATAAAGTAGAGGAAGATGGGCATGGATGTTAGCTCAGGGCCAGTCTTCCTCAGCAAAAAGAGGAGGATTGGCAGTAGTTAGCTCAGGGCTAATCTTCCTCAAAAAAAGAAGAAACTGTGCCACGCCTGGGCATCCCAGGGAGAGTCCTTCAAGGACTGAGGAGAGCACAGGGGCTGGCATAGGGTGCAGGCAGGGGTCTGGAGAGGGGGACAGAGGCTGGATCTCAGAGGGCCTTATGGGAGTTTGGACTTTATCCTGAGGGCACAGGGGGGCTGTTAAATGTTTTTAAGCAAAGAGGTGATCAGATTTGTCCTTGCGAATGATCACTGTGTCTGCCAGAGAAACTCTTCCACATGTACACACAGAGGTGTGTGCAAACTTGTCTCGCTAGTCGTGGTGTAGTTAGATGATCAAAAATGGCAAATTATGGGGCTGGCCTGGTGGTGTAGTGGTTAAGTTTGCTCGATCTGCTTCGGTGGCCTGGGGTTCACAGGTTCCGATCCAGGTGCGAACCCACATACCGAGTGTCAAGCCATGCTGTGGCAGCATCCCACATATAAAATAGAGGAGGTTGGCACAAACGTTAGCTCAGTGACAATCTTCCTCAAGCAAAAAGAGGAAGATTGGCACAGATGTTAGCTCAGGGCCAATCTTCCTCACCAAAAAAAGAAAAGAAAAAATGGCAAACTAGAGTTTCATGAGTGTACTTGGATAAACCTTACAACCAATGTTGAGCTTTGAAAAAAGCAAGTTGCTAAAGGGCATATACAGTACAATACCACTTGTATAAAGCTTGAAAACAGACATATATTATGCGTTGTTATTTTGGGCACATACTTATGTGGTGAAGATAAAAAGCCTGTGTGGGAATTACATGCACCAGTGGTTCTCAAACTTTAGCAGCACGGGAATCACCTGGAGGACTTGTTGAGACAGATTTCTGGGCTCCGCCTCACAGTTTCTGATTCTGTGGGTCTGAGTGAGGGTTTGCAATCTGCATTTCTCGAGAGTTGCCAGGTGATGCTGCTCAGCAGGTCCAGGGCCCACTGTTTGAGAACTACTGACGCACCAGCTTGAGGATGGTGATCACTTGGGAGGGAGCAGAATAAGACTGGGAGGGGTCCAAAGGGCCTTCAGCTCTATATGTAATGTTTTACTTCTCTCAAAAAGATCTTAAGAAAATCTGATGCAGTGTTACTTGACGAAGCTGGATGAATGCTCAGGATCTTATTTTGTAATTTTCCTTGTGCTTGAAACATTTCAGGAAAGGGAAAAAGATCCTCTTTGCTATGTGGAGAATGGATTGGCGAAGAGAAAGAAGTGGGAGACCATGGGGGAAAGTGTTGCAGAAGCCCAGGTAGGAGATGCTGGTGGCGTGGACCAGGGTGGGGGCACCGGGAAGGGGAGGCGGGAGCAGACTGGAGAGACATCTGGGGGATGGAATCGCGGTAGACGGTGACTGATTGGTTTAGAGGTTAGAGGAGGGGGAATCAAGTCACCTGTTCTGTGCCTTGAGCAAGTGGGTGTGCTGTGTGCCTGTCACAGAGAGGGAGCCCTGGAGAAGGGGCATGCTGGGGGCAGGAGAGAGACGTCCCCGATCTCGAGGAGCCAGCTGGGTGAAGTGTAGGAGAAAGATCTGGGCCACGGTGGAGACGTGGAAATCAGCAGCGTTTACCTGGGCACCCATGTGAGTGGGGATGCGATCACATGGGATACTTAGGATGGGTAGATGGCCTGTGACAGGCCTGCAGGAGTATCACCACCTACGCAGGCCTTGGCCAGCTGCTACCCCCCACCCATTTTTGTATGGCCTGCAGGCTAAGAATGCTTTTCACCTTTTTAAAAGTTGGCGGGGAAATCAAAAGACAGACGGTCTTTTGTGACACATGAAAACTATATGAAATTCAGATTTAGTGTCCATAAATAAAGATTTCCTAGAACACAGCCGTGGTCATTGGTTTACATAGTGTGAGGCTCCCTTTGCTCTCTGGCGTCAGTTGAATAACTGTGACAGAGACAGTAGACAGCATGTGGCCTCTCACCGCTTTGCACTGCTGCTCAGTGCACCACAAGCCACAGTGATGTGGCCCCCACTCAATTTTAGCCTCTGGCCCCTAAACCTGAATATTTACTGTCTGGCCTTGTATAGAAAAAAGTTTGCTAGTCCCCGACTTGAGGTCTAAGTTGAGGCACACTTGGTCACTTTGAGTGTTGTAGAAGAGAAGGCGGTTGTTTCATTCATTTAAGAGCATGTTCTAAGGATTGGGTACTGGTGGAAAAGCTCCTGAGACCGTGCGTGAGGCTGAGTGGTACAAGTCGTTATATTTTCGGTTAAAGTCCCTGAAGATGATGGGAGGGAATGGGCTGGAGAGAAAGATGCAGGCCTGGACTCTTGATGAGAAAGGTGAGCAGGCAGCCATCAGGTTGACGGGTATGGCTGGAAAGACCACGGCGGTGGGCTGAGCAGGTGGCCTCGTTTCTAGGAGAGGGGCATGTTGAGTGAAGCTGGAGCTGGTTTGCTGAGCACCTCTTGATGGGTGATAAGCAAAGTGGCGTTTCCTGTTGTTAATTAGGAAAAGCTGTATTGAATGCTCTTCTGCAGAAGAGTCCATTACTTCTAGAATTTCCTGCATAGAGGAAGCAGGCTTGCCGTGCTGACCCTTCACCTGCGGCCTCACTGGCCGGGCTAACGGGAAGCATAGACTTGTCACTTACAGAGATTGTGAACACAGTGAGTAGAGAATTTGGGGGGAAAGAGCAGACATTGAGTTTGGGAAGTATTTTTATCTTTTTAAGTTGAGATATAACTTACATACCATAAAATTTGCTGTTTTAAAGTGTACAATTCAGTGATTTTTAGTATATTCCCAAGGTTGTGCCACCATCACCACTGTCTAATTCCAGAACATTTTCATTCCAAAAGAAATCCTCTAGCCACTAGCAGCCACTCCCCATTGCCCCTTTCACCTGGCCCATGGCAACCACTAATCTATTTTGTCTCTATGGATTTGCCTGTTCTGGACATTTCATATAAATAGAATTATATGATTTGTGGCTTTTGTGTCTGGCCTGTTTCGTTGAGCATCATGTTTTCAAGGTCCATCTGTGTTGCTGCAGGTATTAGTGCCTTACTGCTTTTTATGGCTGAGGAATATTCCATTGTATGGATATATCATGTTTTATTTATCCATTTGTCACTTGATGGACGTTTGGGGTATTTCCACCTTTTGGCTGTTGTGAAAAACACTGCTGTGGACATTCGTGTGCAAGTGTCTGTATGAAGGTATGTTTTCAGTTCTCTTGGGTATACATCGAGCAGTGGAATTGCTAGGTCCTATGGTGACTCGATGTTTAACCCTCTGAGAAGCTTCCAGACTGTTTTCTACAGTGGCTGCATCATTTTACATTGCCACCAACAGTGCGTGAGGGTCCCAGTTTCTCCACACCCCCATCAACACTTGTTGTGATCTGACTCTGATTCCAGCCGTCCGAGTGGACGGGAGGTGCCATCTCGGTGAGGTTTGGATTTGCGTATCCCTGACGACTAAGGGTGTTGAGCATCTTTTCACATGCCTATCGGCCATGTGTATATCTTGTTTGAATCTTGTCTGAATATATCTATTCAAGTCCTTTGCCCATTTTTGAATTGAGTTATTTGTTTTTTTATTGTTGAGGTGAAATATCATTTCTGAGTTGTCCATCAGACATCCAGACAGAGGTGTGAGGGAGGCAGGTCCAGCGTGCTGGCGAGGCCGGGCTGGAGCGTTGCATCTGGGGGCTGCTGCAGGTGGAGGTGGAGAGTCGTGGGTCTGGAGAGTCACCGTGGAGTCTGAGCCCTGGGCACTCCCGCGTTTAGGCCCAAGACTCGAGGAGCTGCCAGGTGCAGCTTCCTGGGTCCAGGGGAAGACAGCATTTCGAGGAGAGAGTGATGAGCCAAATGCTGCTGAGACGTCAGGCCGGGCCGCGGACTGACTGCTGTTTAGCGTTTAGTGACAGGGTCAGTGGGGGGAGTAGCAGTGAGTTTGAGAGAAATGAGTTGCAGAGAGAGCTGGAGAGTGAGTATCCTTACCCTTCTGAGGAGTTTGCTGAAGAGGGAAGAGAGAACCAGGGCAGTAAGTGGAGGGAAGGTGGGGTGAGGAGAGGGTGCTGGAGTGATGGAGGAGTCAGGGCGTGACTCAGGAGCCGAAGGAGGGACTGCGCGGCGGCGACCCGAGCAGGCAGGAGGAAGCGGGCTGCGCATAGGCCCAGAGCCAGGGCTGGAGGCCGTGCTCTGATGGCTTCTGTTCTTGGGAAAATAGGAGACAAGGCCATCAGCTGAGGGTGGGGGAGGAGGTGACACAAGTTTGAAGAGAGGGGCCGTGGGGCGAGCCTGGCAGGTTTGCTGAGCTGTTGCAGAGAGCGAGACAGCACAGCATCGCACCTGGGGTCTCAGGCAGAGGAAAGAGCCTCTCACAGAATTGGGGACCAGGTGGGGTTTAGGCCAAAGCTGAACAAAGCGGGGTTTGCATGGGCTCAAAGCCAAGCAGGGCTGCCTGTAAACAGGTTAGGATCAGTCTGACTGCAAAGCGGACCCCAGGGTCGGTTTCCTGGGACACTGCAAGGTCCACATAGATGTGCAGTGTCGTTTCCGGAAACTGCTGGTCTGCAGCTCTGGCCGGGGCTGGACGAGAGGCGCCTGCTCTGTGCCAGAGCGACTCGGCTCCTCCGCGCAGGAGCGGGACGCTCCCTTCTCCTCACCAGGCCTCGAGCCGGAGCCTTCCTGCTCATCCGGGATTTTCGAGAACATAGTTTCTCAGTGAGTGTGAAAGCAGTCGTCCTTCACAGAAGAGGGTTGTTGGGCACTAGTGGCAGCGGTCCTTAGGAGAAATGCCGTTTCCTGGTGACTGGCGGCCGGCTCCATCAGGGTCTGTTGCCCCAGCTCAAGGGGAGGCAGGTGGACTTGGCTTCCTCCAGAAGCGGGAAGGAAAGAGCTGTCTAGTCCTGATTTTGTTCCTGGCTGGCCCTGGCTCCCGGTCTCATGCTCAGAGAGGTTTCTGGGACTGCTCCGCTCAGGGAATCTTCTCCCTGGTATTCTCTGTCCTTGAACCTTCCTCACAGACATGATGATAAACTTTTGTTTCCTTGTTGATTGTCTGTCTTCCCTGCTCGTTTCCCCCTAAGCTCCAGGAGGATAGAACCCCGTCTGTTTTATTTACTCTTTTACCCCCGTGCCTAGAGCAGGGCTGGCACGTAGCAGCTGCTTAGTCTGTGTTGAATGAGTGAGTGGCCGGAAGATGGTGATGGCGGTGGAGGGAGCCAACTGGGGCCAAAGAGAGGCTGTGAGGGGATGAGGGCTCTGAGCCCAGACAGGCTGACAGGGTTCAGCGACAGCGCCCGGGCTGGCTGCAGGAGGCCTTCCCTGCGGCTCCCGGGCTCAAAGCCTGAGGGACACAGGCACTTCCATTTGGACTGTTGCCATTTGTCTGTGTGCAGAGTTGCAATTTTTATTTAATACCCCTCATTCTTGGTGCTTTGTGGCAGAGCACTTTCAAACCAGTGCCTGGGACCGACTGGAACACTGACTGACCCAGGCGTCTGGCTGGAGACCTGAGCTGGGAGAAGGAAGACGCCCCTGGAAGGGAATGGTTCCTGTCAGAGGTGTCTCAGACACAAGAAGCACAGGGTCAGTTCTGTCACTAGTGTCCCCCATGCACCCCGGTGCTGATGCTCAGCTGGCACACACTAGTGCGGCCAAACCCCCTGTCAGAGTACCGACACACTTCCTCTCTGGTTGCAGCCTGGGTCAGGCACCCACTGTCCAGGGTCCTTCCCCAGCCCTCCCCTCCCCGGCCCTCCACCGTCCGATGACGGTTAGGGCAGCGGTACCTGCCTCCCCGCAGGCCTCCTCCAGCTCCAGTGCTCAAGCCGGAGTGCAGGCGATGGGGAGCGTGCACCTCGTCAGTGGTTGCTTGGTGCGGGGGTCACCTCCACGTCCTCTTCTCTCCGTTCTCACCGCTGTCATTCCAGCTCACGTACTCATCCGCTCTTGTCCTGGATTGTTGGCGGGGCCCCCGACCAGTCTCCCAGCCTTGGTCTCTTCCACCCGAAATGCACCTTGCCCACTGGCTGAAGAGTAGCCTTGGCTTCTTAAAAACATCATGGAGCTTTGGAGTGTCTCCCAGGGAACATCCCCGCTTCTTAGCCAGGTTCAGGAGGCCCTCAGTCCAGCCCGCACCCACCACCCTCGCTCATCTCCTACTGCTCTTCTTTTCCATCTTCCTCCCCGGCCCCACTCGACTAACAAATGCACAGTTTGCTTTCATTGTAGTAACTGTTCATTGAATGTCCGCTCAGTGCAAACTGCTGTGGGAGAGACAAAGACGAAGTCAGACACACACCTCTCCCTTCTCATTGAACCTAAAATAGATGAACCCAGGCTGTGGTCAGTAATAAAAAACAATGCTTATGGACACAGGTGAGACTGAACATTTAGGATGAGCCTGGTATTCAGTACCTTCTTTAGTCCTCACGATGACGCTAAAGGGAGCAGGATCTGTGAGCATCAGAGGCGTGAGAGGGTTGGCACCTTCAGTCCTTGTCATCAGAACACCTTAATGGAAATCAAAATGGACTGGTATTACTTCTTGTTTCATTTTATACTCTAGGAAATTACAGAGGATAACAACATGGAAAAGAAGCCCCAGGATGGTAGAAAAGCTCCCCCCCACAGAGAAGTGCCCCCAGTTGTGGGGCTGCTGCTGGCCGTGGCCCTCATGAACGCACTCCTCTACCTCTGCCTCGACCGCTTCTTCATTTCCCCTCGACGGGCCCCAGGCCGCTGTCCCTACGGTTACTTCAGAATGGGACAGATGAAGAACTGCTCCCCGTGGCTGTCCTGCGAGGAGCTGAGGACAGAAGTGAGGCAGCTGAGGCGCGTCGGGGAAGGAGCCGTGAAGAGAGTGAGTCCTCGAGCTCCCGCCGCGCCGCCCTGGGAGCGCCCACGGGTGCCCCGGGAGAGCAACTTGGTGTTGTGTGTTAAGAGCCATCGAATGTTTCTCCCCTTGAGCCCAGTAATCTCACGTTTGAGACTTTATCCTAATAGTCCAAAGGAAGGGAAAAAGCTACCTGCCTCAAGGATACTTTGCTTTGCCATATGTAGTGGTAGAAAACTGGAAACAATGACCCAGGGGACCGCTTATTTAGACGATGGTCCAGCCACTTGGTAGAATATTCTGCAGCCATTAAGTGTAGTTAGGAACCCCATGTACCAACGTGAAACAAATCTTACGGTGATAAGTGAAAAAAGCAAAATACAAAATTGTACAATACACTATTTCCAACTGCAAAATTATGTATTTATGTAGAAAATTATAAGAATGATAGAAACTGTGCTATGGTGGAAGATTATGGGCAATTTTTTCCACTCTTGTTTTTCAAACTCTATGATGATGGTATATTGATGTTTTAAAGTTTTTTATTTTAAAAAGAGAAACCAGAGGCCAGCCCGGTGGCGCAGTGGTTAAGTTCGCATGTTCTGCTTTCGTGGCCCCGGGTTCGCCAGTTTGGATCCCAGGTGTGGACCTATGCACCGCTTATCAAGCCATGCTGTGGTGGCGTCCTACATATAAAGTAGAGGAAGATGGGCACGGATGTTAGCTCAGGGCCAGTCTTCCTCAAAAAAGAAAAAGAGAAACCAAAGGGGTGAATTCAGTTCTCAAATTGAAGCTTCAAGAGCCCTTGTCTTGTCAGCAGCCGGTTTATGCTGTGTCTTGGCAGTCGTCGTTTCGTGGTGGCTGAGGCTGCTGATGAAACAGTGACTGGAAGCCAGTTAAGGATGGCTGAACAAAGACAGTTCCTTTGTGAGGATGCGCTGAGTGACTGGGAGAGGCAGGCAGAAAATGCGTGTGTGGGCCTGCAGCAGGAGAAGGAAGGGAATTTATATAAAGTGAAACCATAAAACAAGGTAACTGACTGATTCATTTGTTGTGGGTGCTAGGGGTGTGGCAGTGAACGAACTAAGGACCCTTGGAGCTTGCTTTCTAGCAGTGGAGTCAGACAATCAAGAAAATAAGAGACAGATGTGTAATAAAATATGTTAGTGATACATGCTGTGAAGACGGAGCGGGGCAAGAAAAGAGTTGTGGGCTTGTTACTCTCGCTGGGCAGAGTGATCCAGAGTGAGCCCTGTGGATATTTGGGGAAAGATGTTCCAGTAAGAAAGATGGGTACCAGCAGGGCCCCCATGACAGAACATGCCTGGTTGTCTGGGGCTGAGGAGGGGGCCAGTGTGACCAGAGGCCAGGATGGGAAGGGCTGACAGCATAGGAGCTCAGAGCAGGGCCGAGGGGTGGCTACGTTGTGCTGGGCCTGGGAGGACTGGGGCATCATGGGAGCAGTTTCAGGTGAGGGATGAGGTGGTCCGACCTGTGTGGAGAGGGCAGAGGCTTGGCCAAGGTGGAGGGTCAGTTAAGTATTGCAGGTAACAGATGGTCATGGCTTGACAAGGGTGTCAGCAGTGGATGTAGCGAGAAATCAGTGGGTTCTGGATCTTTTTTTTTTTTTAAAGATTGGCGCCTGAGCTAACAACTGTTGCAAGTCTTCTTTTTTTTTAATTTCTGCTTTTTCTCCCCAAATCTCCCAAGTACATAGTTGTATATTTCAGTTGTGGGTCCTTCTAGTTGTAGCATGTGGGACGCCGCCTCAGCATGGCCCGATGAGCAGTGCCGTGTCCACGCCCAGGATCCGAACCAGTGAAACCCTGGGCGGCCGCAGCGGAGCACGAAGACTTCACCACTCGGCCACGGGCCAGCCCCTGGATGTATTTTAAAGGCAGAGCCCATAGGACCTCCCATAGGGTGGATGTGGGTTGTAAGAGGAGGAGAGGGTGACTACCAGGTTCTTGGCCTGAGCAACAGGGCACAGGGAAGATGGGAAGGGAGAGATTCTGTGTCTGCGTGAGGTGGACACGTTAAGGCTGTTCAGATGTCCAGTGGAGACTCAGGCGGCTGGGTGGGTGCACACGTCAAGCATTCGGGGCGAGGGCAGGGCAGGGATACAGATATGGGAGGTACTGAAAGCACTAGGACGTGGAGAAATCGCCAGGAGCGATGCAGGCAGAGGAGGGGACTTGGAGCCGGCCCTCTGTCGCCTTCCAGGCGGGCACCTCACCTCGCGGGCCTGCCCGCACGTTTCCGTGTCCTTGCGGTCGCTCAGAAAGTGTTTGGAGTTTTCTTTTTCAGAATTGCGTTTTACCCTGAAGGATGTGTTTTTGGGTAGTTTCGATGGTGACAAATCGTTGTTTGAGGGCAGATTTGATTTTAGGGAACTCTCCAAAGGATGCCCATCCGAATATGGGGTTTGACACTATGGGTACCAACTCTGAGTCATGGAGTTTTGTTTGTTAAAGTGAAGGGTGACTAAAAAGGCTGATACACTGATTTTTTCTTTCTTTGACTAAAACCTGCCCTCAGGGCAAAAGTGTTTCGAGCATTGTCAGGAGCCATGTGTGTCTTGCCCCCCTGGAAACCCCAGAACCTGTGCGGGTTCTGGCCCAGGGTAGACTCCTTTCCTCCATGGAGGCACTTACTTGAACTGCCCCTGCATGGAGCACTGTCCCGTTGCTGCCACCACCACCTCTCCACACGGGTGTCCCTCCTCGCTGACGCTCCAAGCCAGGAGGCATAGGGTTCTCCACAGGAATTTCTGTAACCGAAGTTCTGCACGCCCCACTCTCTGACCTCCTCTTCTCTCTGTCTGCACCCCTGCTTCCAGAATACCTTAGTCTCACGGGATCCCCAGGGTATCAATCCCATGATGTTCTCACTGTCTGATACTCCGCCCTGTCTCCACTCCCCACTTCACCCAGCAGCAGAGATTCCATGGCTCTTGTCCTCATCGTTCTTCTGCAAGGCTCGCAACAAAAACTCCAGGTCAGATGTCGCCCTGGCTTCCTCTCACTTGGTCTTTCCGCAGCCCGTGATCCGGTTGGCTCCTCCCCTGTCCTTGCACCCCTGAGCCGCAGGGCACCTCCTCCTTCACTGGCCGTTCCTAATTCCTCTCCTTTGCTGCGTCTGTTCCCTCTCTTGCCTCCAAATCAGTGGTTCTCAGCCAGAGGTGATTTGCTCCTCGGGGGGACATTAGCAATAAAGGGAGATGCAATTGTGGTTGTCATAACAGTGGAGGGAAGAGGTGATACTGGCATCCAGTATGTAGAGGCCAGGGATGCTGCGAAAAACATCCTACAGTGCACAGGATGGCGCTCACCCTCAACAGGAAATCATCGGGCCCAAAATGTCGATAGGGTTGAGGATGAGAAAGCTTCTTCCTCGTGATTCCTTCCTGGATCCTCCTCTTGTCCTCTTTAGGTGATGTAATCTAGCTCCATTGCTCTTTATATGCTGACGACTCCCAAATTTGTCTCTCCAGCCTGCCCCTCTCCCCGGAGCCACAGGTCTGTGTATCCACCTGTTTATTTGATATCTCTGCCCAGGGGTGTCTGGAGCGTCCATGTCCTCCTGATAATTTCCCCCTCTGAAACCTGTTCTCCCAGCCTTCCTTATCTCAGGAAATGCCATCACTTCTTACCCAGCTGCTGAGCCCAAACCTGGGAGTCGTCTAGAGTCCTCTCACCCTCTCCACCTTAACTAAGCCAGGAGCAAGTTCTGTCAGTTATATATTCAAAACGTATCAGACTGGTTCCATGATCTCTCTCACCCCTGACGCACTGCAGCGAGTCACCATCAGCTCTTCCTTGGAAGGGGTCTCCCCACTTCTACTTCCGCCCTGCCCCACCACCAGGCAGTCGGCCCCTCAGCACAGTTCAGATGTTGCCGCTCTCTTCCTCTAAAACCCCTCTGGTGGCCTCCCATTGTCCTTAGGAAAAAAGGCCACACCTCTTACTGAGACCTGCCACACCCTCCCTGATCTGGATGGGCGTCTGCCACCTCCCCTTCCGCCCCCCTCCGTCCCCCTCCGCCCCCCTCACCTCCTCCACTCCCCGGGGGCCCCACCCCCGCCACTCCCCAGAGGGCCCCGCCCACACCCCCACCCGCGCCCACACCCCCACCCCCGCCTCCTCCACACCCCAGCGGCCCCGCCCTCACGGGCCAACCCCGTCTTTTCATTTGTTTCTTCATCAAGAGCAAGGTCTTTCTCACCTCGGGGCCTTGGCTGTTGCCTTCCTCTGCCCGACAGCTGTCTTCCTCCATCTCTGGTGTGGCGGTGGCCAGCTCCTCGTCGTCCAGGCCTTAGCTCAGATAGCCCTTCTCCAAGAGGGTTTTTTTTGTCGCCTCTGTCTGAGCCGCACCGTCGGGAGCTCTCCTCTGCCATCTGCTTTGTTGTCTCTCTTAAGATTTTATTTTTCCTTTTTCTCCACAAAGGCCCCCCCCTTCATAGTTGTGGTGATTTTTGCTTTTCTTTTAGTTGTGGGGTGTGGGACGCAGCCTCAGCGTGGCCTGATGAGCAGTGCCATGTCGGCGCCCAGGATCCAAACCGGAGAGACCCTGGGCTGCAGAGGCTGAGCGCCCGAACTCAACCACCTGGCCACAGGGCCGGCCCCTGTTGTCTCTGTTATAACTGAGTCCTCTGAGGGCATAGAGGGTGTGTCCTCAGCATCCAGCCTGGTGCCTGGTTCAAAGAACACATTTTAAGGGCCAGAACACAAAGGCTCATGAGCTGAATCCACATAAAATAAAATGTTGGCTTTTGTCAGTGCAAATAACCACTCACCATTCCATAGACAGGAGGGGTAAGGCGAATTTTCCTTGAGCCAGGCTGAGGACTGTACCCTGGGAAGGCAGTCTCCACAAAGGAGGAAGTGTTCTGGGGAAGCATGGTTTTCAGTACAGTTTATACCTTTTTAGAACAAAGAGCATACATCACACACGCCCAAGATACGTAATCCTCAAAGTTCTGAAGAGATGCTCAGTTACGGGTCAGCGGGTCAGCACGGCCCTGCTGCTGGGAAAGGGAGCCTGTCTTCGGGAACACTGGTGCTGGCACATAGGGAAGGAAGTATTCATCCTCGTCTTCACACCGCGGTCTTTTCCTTTGGACTAAGGTTTAATGCATCCTTATCTTAATGGTTGAAGCAGATGCACAATGTATGGGTGACAGGCTGGAAGTCAGACTGCCTTAGTTCAGGCTGAGTCGGGTTTAAACCAGAATAGCTACCCTGCCGTCACCTCAAGATGTGAAAATGTCACTGAGCTTTGATGGTTTCATCTGCATACAGTCGCTCTGCTACCCGCTGCTTTCCCCAGACTGTATTTTTGATTTGCGTTTGGAACTGGGGCAAGTGACCTCTGCCTGGAGCTGTATGCAGCCTTGCCTCCGAATGAGATAACTGGTTTGTGGCGGACAGGTTGACACACTGCTTTTTCTTTCTTTTTTTTTAATTATAAAAGCAGTACATTCAACTCAAATAGTCACAAGGAGGCAAAGTACCAAGTAGAAGTTGCCCTCTCCTACCTCTTGCTCCCCCTGTCCCCAGTCTTATTCCCTGGGGATAACAATTGGGATTCATCCCTTTTAGATTTTTAAGCCCAAGATTGCATTAAAAGAACCAGATAGATGCCTTGCCGGCCATCTCAAGACAGCAATACCCACGTCTCCTGGGGCTGCCCATGTTCGGAAACGTAGATTTGGGGTAACAGTACTAGTGAGGAAGAAGAAAGATTGTGTAGAGACAATTCTTCCAGAAGGTAGCAGACCCAGCCCCTTTGCTGGGGGCAGCCAGAGCCTGATTCAGGTCACACTGTGTTTTGACCTGGGTTGAGCAGAAGGCTGTGTGGCCTCATGTATCATCTGTGTGCCCAGCTCGTGAGGATGCCTTTAGTGGTCTCAAATCACTGTTAGAGTTTTTACAGTTGTGTGCTTTTTCCTTTAAAATTACAGTATGGTACATTAAAGAGCCATAAAATTTGGGTTGGGTGCTGTCAGAAGAGTAGGTCTGATTCTTTCTCTTATGTCACCCTGGAGCCCTCTGGTTTTGTGTGACCTTTAACAGGATTTTATGTGGTCTGTTTTTAATGCTTAGGGCTGTCTGGAGAACAGATGTTACATGAATTGTATATTTAAAAGTATGCAGTCACAGTGTCCACTTTGCAGGCTCCACCTCCTCATCCCTCTTAACCTTGGGCCTTTCTTCTCCCACACTTGCTCCTTGGGTGGCCACATCCAGTCTCTAGCGTTTATCTGCAGCTGAGACTCTGCCTTGAACTCTCTAGACTTTTCTGTCCAACTGCGTGTCTTCCTCTCCACTGGGATGTCTGGAAGCCTTCTCAAGCCCAGTGTGTCCCAGATCGTCCCCCGCAGCCTGCTCTTCCTTCATTCTTCCCTGTTGCAGTTAATGAAAACTCCGTCAGTCCACATGCTCACACCACCAACCTGGGAGACATCCTTGGCCTCTAGCTCACATCCACGTTCCATCCATCAGCAAGTTATAGTCTCTCCACTGAGAAGAGATCCGGAATTTGACCCCTCCTAAGACTTCTACCCGAATCCCCTCCCCTCACCCAGGCCACGATCATCTTGCACCTAGATTATTTCAGCAGCCTCCGAAGTGGTCTGTCTGCTTCCACGCCTGCCCCAGTCCTGCCCCCTTCAGTCTGTTCTCAACACAGCAGCCAGAGTGCTGCTATTAAATTGTAAGTCAAATAGCGTCCCTCCTCTTCCCGGAACCCTCCAGTGGCACTCTGTCTCACTCTGAGTAAAGGCCGGTGCTTTCAGCAACCGAAAGGCCTTACGAGGTCTGCACACTCTCGCCAGCATCTGCGCCATTCCCTTTGCTCAGCCTTCCAGCCACCCTGGCCTTGCTGACCTGGCAGCCTGGAGATGTGCTCCCGCCCCAGGGCCTTTGCCCTTGCTGTTCTTTCTGCCCGGGATGTAGTTCCTCAGATAGCATACGGCTCATTCCTCTGCATCCTTCAGCTTCTCGCTCAAATGTCCCCCCAGTGAGAGCTCCTCCAACACTGTGAAAATTGTAAGCCCTTCCCTGACTCATTTCTCCCAAAGCACGTTCCACCTCCCAGTACACTTTATACATTCCCTGTTTATTTTCTTTATTGTCTGTCTCCTGCATCAGAGTGTAAATTACAGAGAGGCAGAGATTTATTTGTTTTTTTATTGACATAAGTACTTGTTAAATGAATGAAGACAGATTTGACTACATAATAGGTAAATTCTCTGTACTACAAAAGACCACATAAACTAAATAATTACTTTCTAAAATTTGTCCTTACATTTACAATAAAGGATCACATGGGTAATATAGAAAGAGCTCCTAGAAATTAATAAGGACAAAGCAAACAACCCCATAGAAAATTGGGAAAAGGACATTGAACAGGCTTTCTTCAGAAGACAGACAGAAATGCCAGTGAAGATGAAAGGTGCTGAGTCTCATTAGTAATCAGGGAAATAGAAATTGGAACGGTAAAATAGTTTTCATCTATTAGATTGACACAAATTACAAGGATTCCTGACACCGAGTGTGATTAAGGCTATAGAACATCAGATTGCTACACGACTGGTGAAAGTACGTGTTGGCACAGATTTGGAGGGTACTGATGGCTGTGTATTTTCTTCATTCAGTAATCTGTCTACCTACCTAGCTTATAAAAACACTTGCAGATGTGCGCAGAGGTGTAGATACAAGGCTATCCATTGTAGCACTGTTGTTAATAATAAAAAAATGGGGAATAATTTGAACCTCCATCAAGTCTTTAAAAATAGATCACATAAGTCATGTTAAAGGTCTATACAAAATTACAGAGCTGTGTGAGAAAAAGAACCTAAGCTATTCTGACAGCATCCATTCTAAATTTTCTAAATTTTTATTAAGTTCTACTTTAGTTTTAAAACAGAAATGATGTAAAACCTTACTGAAAATACACCAGCATAGGTAGTATACCCATACTATGAAGTATTCTGCAGCTTTCGAAAGAGTGACCTAGAGCTGTATATACATAGGGGAAAGATTTCTGAGGCATCGGTTAGATGGAGAAACCACTTGCAATATATTGATGTTTAATCCCACTTTATGTAACAGGCTCCAGTGCTGTTTTCTGTGTCCATTAATTCGTGTAAAAGTGCAGAAAACCACCTGGGAGGCCGCCAACCAGCCAGTTAACGAGTTTCCTTGGGGTTGGGAAGTAAATGCAGGGGGAGGAGATCTGCTCCTTCTGTATCTGAATTTCTACAAAGAAAAATATTCATGATTAACTTTATAATTAAAAAAGGTAATGCTGTTTTCTCTAAATGACAGAGTTTTAGAAAATGTTAAAAAGCAACTAAATTGGAGATTGCTGGGAAACTATTCTTAAGCAATCCCTGACTTGCAAATATTTAACACTGGAGATTTCAGATATTTGTGAGTGATCCCAAAGACTAATAATATTTAATAATAAATAATATTTAATAGTCTTTCATTTATCTGAGGCACAAAAATTAACAACGTAAACGAGGGTTCAGGAGTGAGTCCCGAGGCCTGTGGTTGGGCTTCCCCACCATTTATTGTTGAATAAATGGAGAAATAAGTTGTAGCGGCGTCCCTAGAGTGATCGCTGTGTTTATGAGAAAAATGGGCCTAGAAAACCAAAGTGGTCGGCCAGTGCTGGTGGGGACCATGAAGAGGGGTGTTAGGAAGTGATGGATCTCAACAAAAATAAGGGTTTGGTATTAGAGTCCAATGTCAAACTCAATGCTGATGCAGATCTGTAGAGAGAATATGCTCCCTATAAAAATTTATATATATATATATATATATATATCCATGAAACTTTTAGTGAATGTAGCAGCCAGAGCAAAATGGCTTTTTAACAGAAATTATGATCCATAGTAAAATTTCTCAAATTTGATTTTTTGAGAAGATCTTGAAAGATTTCTCTCTTGAATATTAAGGGTCAACTGTAGTTAGCTGAGTTTTTCTATTAATGAACCTCCCTTCTCAGATCCAAAAAAAATCTTCAAAGTCCTCTAGCCTACTGCCATTTGGTATAATATTTTGAGTTCTTTTAAAAAATGTTTTATCAGAATGGCTATAATTAATAAGACAAGAAATAAGTATTGGAGAGGATGTGGAGAAAAGGGAACTCTCATACGCTGCTGGTGGGAGTGCAAACTGGTGCAGCCACTATGGAAAACAGTATGGAGATTCCTCAAAAAATTAAGAATAGAACTACCATACAATCCAGCTATTTCACTGCTGGGTATTTATCCAAAGAACATGAAAACACGAATGCGTAATAATATATACTACTCCTGTGTTCATTGCAGCATTATTCACAATAGCCAAGACTTGGAAGCAAACTAGGTGCCCATCAAGGGACAAATGGATAAAGAAGATGTGGTATATATACACGATGGAATACTACTCAGCCATAAAAAAAAACAATGAAATCTGGCCATTTGTGACAACATGGATGGACCTTGAGGGTATCATGCTAAGAGAAATATCAGAGGGAGAAAGTCAAATACTGTGTGATCTCACTCACAAATAGAAGATAAAAACAACAATAATCACATAGAGACAGAGATTGGATCCGTGGTTACCAGAGGGGAAGCAGGGAGAAAGGAGGGCGAAAGGAGTGATTAGGCACCTGTGTGTGCTGATGGTTGGTAATTGGTCTTTGGGTGGTGAACATGATGCAGTCTACACAGAAATCGAAATATAACACTGTACACCTGACATTTATATAATGTTATGAACCAATGTTACTGCAATAAAAAAAATGTTTTAAAACATAAAAGTAATATACATCTGGAAAAGTCGGAAAATACCAAAGAAATACCGAAAGAAGTAAGAGAAAAAAATAATCCAGAATCTTACTGTATAAAGAGAACTGAAATATTAGCCTGTTTCCTTTGATTTCCATGTAATTTTGTCTTGTTTTATGCAGTTAGAACTGCATATAATTTTATGTCCTTTTTCATTTGTAGTGTTACTTTTGTCTGTGAAAGCTCCCTCAGTATATGCATTTTGCTGACCACATAATACTCTTCTGAGTGGTCCTACCATAACTGAACTACCCCCAGGTTTTGATGGATGGGTAGGTTCCAATTTATGTTTTTATAAGTAATACCTGATTTTTATTCCTAGAGCTTTTTATGTATTTCAGATTATTGCCTTAGATAGATTTTAGCTTTAAATGTTAAAGGCTCTTGATAAATAATGTCCCAAATTGCTTTCAAAAACCATAACCTTTATTTTAACGATGAAGAAGTAGAAGCTGAGAGAGAGCCAGCGCGCTGGGGGCAGAAGCAGCCCAGGGCAGCGACATCCTGACATCTGAGCCTGTCCTCTCTTCTGCAGGCTGCTGCCTCCCTCTGGGCATTTAAGCAGAGCAGCGTTCTTAATGACAGCGCTTCCTGCAGCCCTTTTCCAGCTAGTAAACACTGAGAGGCAGGCAGGGCTGTGCGATTGCTCTGCTGTTAGCTGTGGGCCAGGATGGCTGGGGTTGCCAGGACTGGTGGCATTTCAGCTCCTGCTTTTACAGCTGAAATAACACAAAGGCGCAGGCCGTGTAAAAGTCTTTTCCCTACATAGCACTATTCCTGTTTGTGGTTTACTATGCTGCCTTTTAAAATTAATGAGTAATATTGTTAAGTGTGATGGTCTGGCTGGGCTCGACTCCCTATGTAGGATTCTCCAGATCTCGACTGACCACGTCTCCAGGCTTCTCCCTCCCCTCCTCTTTGGTGCTGCAGGATTCTGGAACTGGCAGTCTATCTGCCACTCTGTGCCTTTGCACATGCAGTCCCCTCTTGGGGAACATACTCCCTGTTCTCCACATCCTCTGCAAGCCCCGACCGTCCTTCAGACAGACTCCTGGCAGCCTTCCAACACCCTCCTCAGTCGGCCCTCAGCACCCTGACCTGTCGGTTCCTCCTCCTGCCCTGTGCCTTTCCACATGGACGTGGCGCTTGCCTCACTGAGCGCCGTGGTTTGCTCTTAGGTGGCCTTTGTAACTTGCCTAAGAGCAACTCTCAGCCTCGACGTGTGTCTCATTAAGTCCCGTACCCTCTGCACCACATCCAGCACTTAGAAGATATTTTGCTGAGTTTCCCTGCTCACTAACGCAGGTGAAGGTTCCGGGTTTGATGTTCTCTGTGGCTTTGTTTCAGGTCTTTCTGTCTGAGTGGAAGGAACACAAAGTTGCTCTCTCACGGCTCACCAGCCTGGAGCTGAAAGATGATTTCCTCCACGGGCTGCAGATGCTGAAATCCTTGCAGAGTCAGCATGTTGTCACGCTGCTGGGCTACTGTGAGGAAGACAACACTGTCCTTACGGAATATCACCCCTTAGGGGCCTTGAGCAACCTGGAAGAAACACTCAACCTTTCCAAGTACCAAAACGTGAACACGTGGCAGCACAGGCTGCAGCTGGCCATAGACTACGTCAGCATCATCCGCTACCTGCACCACAGCCCCCTGGGCACGCTGGTCATGTGCGACTCCAGTGACCTGCGCAAGACGCTGTCCCAGTATCTGCTGACGCGGAACTTCAGCATCGTGGTGAACGACCTGGACGCCTTGCCCCTGCTCAACCGCAGCTCCGGGGCTTTGGTGAAGTGCGGCCACAGGGAGCTGCACGGCGATTTTGTGGCTCCAGAGCAGCTGTGGCCCTATGGAGAGGACATGCCTTTTCGTGATGATCTTATGCCCTCGTATGATGAGAAGATCGACATCTGGAAGATTCCAGACATCACCAGTTTCCTTTTGGGGCACGTCGAAGGCAGTGATATGGTCCGATTCCATTTGTTTGATATTCATAAGGCATGTAAGAGCCAGGCTCCTGAAGAAAGACCCACTGCTCAGGACGTCCTGGACACCTATCAGAAGGTTTGGAACTTACTCAGAGACACCATGATATCTCAAACGAGAGAAATGCTATGAAACCAGGCCAGCGAGGGAGGGCTGAGCGTGGAGAAACAAATGCAACCGTTGCAGCAATTCCGCTTCGACGGAGTTTGCTGCTGTTTAGTGGTGTGGTTCTCGTTCTGCGTCCCCGGGCTCGCGTGAGGGTTCTCCCTCTCCTGGGGGCCTGGCGGAAGTTGCTAAGCAAGAGCAAACCCGCCTTGACTCAAGTCCGGCTTCACTTTCCGAGGCTGGTCTCTCCCAGAGGAAGACGCAGAGAAGCAGGAGTCTCACCAGCATCTGAAGAAGGTAACAAAGACGGCGCTGCAAAGAGGCCTCCCTCCCTAATGACTGAATCTGTAAGCTTGTAAGAAATGTATAGAGAGAAGGTTTGTAAATGGCATTCTATGAAAGAAACATAAAGTAAGTCTCCAGAGAGCATTTTTTCCTCATTTTTTTAGATGGTGATCAACAGACGGAGTCCGGAGGATTTGTGCCCTGTTTCACGTGGTGTCGGTGAGCATCTTTACTGTTTCGAACCATTGTTCTGTGAAGCTCCTGTGCCGTCCTCCTTCCAACGAGCTGGAGGAGAACTATGACAGATGCTCTTTGAAATTTTGAATGGATAAGGAATATTGCAAACAGCAAGTGTGAGGGAAATTAATCTAGGTTACTGCCTTGGATGGTGCTTGTGAAAATCCTGTTTACCTTCCAGCTAAGTTTTCTGTGTCCAAAATTAGTTACTGTGAACGTTTTACATCAGTAGTGTCACTCCTTCAGGTGTCAAGCCCTTCCACCTGAGTTGCATGATTGAATCCTTCAAAAGGCTCTCTCCTTGGTCCCTGTCATCGTCACTGGCAGGGGATGGTGGATCTGGTGCATCTTACTCATCACTAACCAGGTGGTCACAGCCGGCGCTGAGGGGCAAAGACGCTGTGCAGCAGACTCTGCCTCCCCTGCGCTCAGGCGGCGTCAGACTCACTGGGGTCACTGGAGCTGTCCCCACCCCACAGCCTCTGACTCAGGAGGTCTCGGGCAGAGTCTGAGACTCGGCATTTCCTCCTGGCTCCCAGGTGCTGCTGGTGCTGCTGCTCTGGGGACCACATTTTGGGAACCACTGCCGTTAACTGTCAGGAAGGAGCCACAGGCAGAGGATAGGGCGGTGCTGTCAGTATTGTCCGCTGTCCTGCTGCCAGTGGGTGACGGGGCCCTGTGGCTGCTCAGAGAGTGCCTGCCCAGAGTCTTCTGTCACTTTTGTTATAAAAACTCCACCACAACCCACTATGCTGGCTGTGATCAAAAGTGTGGACAATAGTAAGTGTTGGCTGGGATGTGGGGAGTTGGAACCCTCCTACACTGCTGCTGGGAATGTAAAATGGTGCGGCTGCTTTGGAAAACAGTCTGGCTGTTCCTCTAAAAGATTAAAAATAGAGTTACCATAACCCAGCACTTCCATTCCCAAGTATTTACCCGAGAGAATTGAAAACATGTCCATAAAAACATTTGTACACAAATGCTCATAGCAACACTATTCATAATAGACAAAAGATGGAAATAAACTGAATGTCCATCAGCTGGTGGATGGATAAAGACAATGTGGTGTATCCACACAATGAGACATTATCCAGCCATAAAAAGGAATGAATTCCTGATACGTGCTCCAACATGAATGAACCGTGCAAACACACTAAGTGATGTGGGAGGAGGTAATCGAGAGGACGTGACCGCCACTTGACCCAAGAACTGGGCATTGGAAACATTCTCACCCCTCCCCGTCCTTGGAATGCGCACTCCCCACCGTTCCCACAGCGGGGGTCATTTTCAGGGTCATGGCCTTGAGAGAGCACTGAGTCTCAAGACCATCTGGATGATCCGGGTCACTGAACCCCATTAAGGCCTCTACATAAACTTTGAAGATTCTGGTGGGCAGTGCGGAGGTCGTCTGTAGCTGCCCAAGACGAGCGTCGTCAGTAAGTTCCCTCACTGATTAAACCTGCCCCCTCCCCATCGAGTGTCTGCCTCTTTCTTCCTTCTCTCTCTGCCCTCCGTGTGTGGGGCCAGTGTGTGAACCAACATGTGACAGAAGCCAATCATGAAAGACCACGTGTTGCTGGCTTCCATTAGTATGAAATGTCCAGAATAGACAAATCCATAGAAATAGAAAGTAGGTTAGTGGTTTCCAGGGGCTGGCAGGGGGTCGGGGGTGAAGGATGGGGAGTGCTTGCTAATGGGTACAGAGTTTCTTTTTGGGGTGATGAAAATGTTCTGAAATTATGTAGTGATTGTATCGTGGTTGCACAACTCTGTGAATATACTAAGTAACACTGAATTGTATAAAAAGAGCAAGTTTTATGATATGTGAATTATCTCTCAATAAAGCCGAAAAAACCCAACGTCTGTGACAAGGCCGTGTATCCCTCGTGACTCTGCACTTGACGTGGGCTGTTGTCGTGTGGAGTTGATTTGGGATTATCTGTTCATGTTGTAATTCTTGTTTGAGGGTTTTTCTTAGCTTCTGGACTTTGCACTGGAGCAAAACTAACAGTTTCAAACAGATGTCTTTTTAAATATTGACAGCCAAGCTAAAATAAACAGCATGGTGTGGGGAAGGGACACCGCTAGGATGAGAAGACCTGAGTTAAGTCCCAGCACTGCCTGGATTCTTTGTGCGGCCTCAGACAAAACCATCTCTCGAATGGGAGTCGTGGGAGCCATTCCGGCTCTCGCTCTGCCTCTCCGAGTTCTCTCTGAGGCTTTATAATGCCAGAGCCAGACGCCAGACTGGACTTGCCTGGTAGCGTTCAGTCTTTAGCTTGTGCTCAGATATAATTCAGTGCCAACAGAAGTGCAAAATCACAAGAGGAAGTTACGTTCTAAGTAACACTTAGCTGGGGGTTCGTTGCCCCCGTAGCTGCTGCCTCACGTTCGTTCGGCAGAGGTGTAGTCAGGAGGAGAGGCAGACAAGGTGAGCCGTTCTCAAAGCGCAGCCAGTGATTCAGTGCTCCCTCCCTGCTTACCTTACTCCAAGTGTTAAAGAAAAAGTCGCCCCCCATACGGTTTATAGTGTGCTTTCTCACTGTCTCCTGTGACGCTACAAACACTGTAAGCCTCGGGGCCTCCAGCGATTGATAACGATTCAGTAGACACAGAACACGTGGGTGTCCCCAGAGTGAGGCCCCCGCATGTGGAGTGAGGTGGAACGCTTGTATCACACAGCTCTCCATGGAAAGGTCCTCTGGTGAATCCTCCTCAGTATTGTGTTTTTATTTTTTTGCTAAGGAAGATTAGCCCTGAGCTAATATCTGTTCCAGTCTTCTTCCACTTTATATGCGGGTTGCCGTGACAGCATGGCTGACGACTGGTGAGTAGTGTAGGCCTGCGCCTGGGCTCTGAACCTGTGGACCCAGGCCACCAAAGCATGGCGTGACAAACTGAACCACTGTGCCATGGGGCCGGCCCCTCCCCTCAGTATTTTAAAAATAAACATTGCTTAATTTCGCTAATCTCTATTCTCATATGACTTTTGATCCCTTAAGGGTAATTTAAAATGTGAAACCATGCTTTTCCATCCCTTCGTAATATTTTGTGAGGACAAATAAAATGAAGGAAATACTTTAGATTCTTTGGAGATCTGCAACGTAGGTTGGAATCAAATTCTAATAAGGAAGTCAGCAAGAGTTCTGCATCCATGTTTAAACATTTTATTTATACCATAGGCACGCCTCACGATTTTGCTACCTGAAATTAACTCCTTTGGAAAGAAAATTTGGTTCATTAACTCCCAATTTCATGTGATCGATGTGTAGTATTTCACATAAATAAGGTATAATATTCATTTTTACTTCTGAAAAGGACCTAGTGCCCATTGAAACATAGCACAGTGTCTTCCAGAGTTCTCTTTGTTCTTTCACAAATGAACAGGACTGGTTTGTGACTACGGAGAGCCCTGAAGAGTGTTCTTGGGCTCCCGGGTCAGTCACTACTGACAGACACCCCGACCCTCAGGGTTCTCAGCTACACGTGTAATATGTAAGCTATAGCCTATGCCGTAGTTCAGTTTTTTAGCTTGGCAATTTTTTTTTTTTTGAGGAAGATTAGCCCTGAGCTAACTGCTGCCAATCCTCCTCTTTTTGCTGAGGAAGACTGGCCCTGAGCTAACATCCATGCCCATCTTCCTCCACTTTATATGTGGGACACCTACCACAGCGTGGTGTGCCAAGCGGTGCCATGTCTGCACCCAGGATCCGAACCGACGAACCCCGGGCCGCCAAAGTGGAACGTGTGTACCTAACCACTGGACCACTGGGCCGGCCCCAGCAATTGTTATTAACTTTACCTTTTAAATGGGTTCTTAGAAGTTGAAGGAGGTAATAAATTGTCAAACAACAATTCAGACTTTGCCAGATGTTAGAGTTTTCTCATGAATAAACTTTTGAGGGTTAATTTTTACTTATTCTATTGACAAAGTAGCCAGCTCAGGCTGTTATAATGCTTTCAGGAGATCACTTAATAGGCATTTCATAAGGGTTTTTTCAGGGCTATTTGGATTATTTAAGGACTAGTAATTGCAGAATTATGTCAGGATTCATTCCATTACAACTGGGTAAAACGGTTCAAATTCTGAAGTAAGGTGACTAAATTACATTCATCATAAAAAAAAACAGGCATATAGTGTGTATGTATAGCCCACATTAAACAGTGGTATATTCCTGTAAACTAAATTGATTTTTTTTCTTTTAGGTTATCATTTAAAATTTCAAGGGGGACACAGTGGAGGTCTATCTTACCTTTAGGGAGCAGACCATTGGTTTTATCATGTTTATGTGATTAGACGTGATAGGTGGAACAGACATTTATCTCTACTCCCTTTTGAAACCAAATTAAAATGGGAGAAAATAAATAAACAGGTATAAACCATAAGGCCAAATATGAAGCAAGACCATTTGTGCCTCAGAGCTCTGCAAAGCCTCTAAAATTCAGAGTTGAATTCTTTGGAAGAGGGAGTAAGGAGTGGGCTGAAAGCTACAACAATTGGTTGAAAGTTTCTGTAAAGAAGTTAGACTCCAGATCCCCTTCACAAACCACTTTGAGTCAGGATACGACCTCCCATCCTCAGCAGGAAAGGGGACATCTCTGGGGAAAGTGAACTAGAGAGTTGCTAGACTCACAGGTGTAGCTTGTGTTGGGGGTAAGGTCTCTAATGAAAATGGAGGGATTGCCTGAAATGCCACACGATGGTGAGACCCTACAGTGCTAGTAGCCAGGTTCATTACTGCACCTTCTCCACCAGTCAGGAGATGAGCATTTCTCTCTAGAAAAACTGTGCCCCAAAGAAGAGGTTTATCTCCCAATGAAATTTCTGGATCTGCAACCAAAAAACCCATCAAGCAACAAGACACTCCCATCCCCCAAGCACACCCACATCTTCCATTTTCCTTTTCATTTCCTTATTCTTGAAGCGGACAGATAAGGATAATCAGACACTTGAAAGAAGATTCTGGTTCATGAAAACAAAATAGAACCTTCAAGGAAAGTGAATGCAGGCAGCAGAAATCCTCAAACAAACTGTAATAAATATTATCAGAGAGCTAGAAAGAGATGAGAGATGTAACAATGGACGTGACAGAATGGAGAACGTTCAGAGACCAAGGAAAAGCTCTTGGAAATTAAAAATATGGTCCTAGAAATTAATACTACAGAAGAGTTAGAAGATAAAATTGAGGAAATCATTGAGTAAACAGAACAGAAAGAGATAAAGGATAAGACAGTTCAAGAATCAGTCCTACAGTTATAGTATTAAGAGGAATTCTAAGAACAGAAAAATAGGAGGAAATAATCAAAGAATCATATCAAAACTTTCCCAGAGCTGAAGAAAAGATTCTAGGTTGAAAGTGTCGGTTGAGGACTTGGCACAATGAATGAAAAAAAGACCCACAACATGAAATTTCAGACCACTAGGGATAAAACAATGCCAGAAGTTTCCAGAGAAAATACTTTTCTAAATGAGAATCAGCATACTGTCCTATGTGTCAATAGCAGTGCTGGAAATTATATTGGATAAGATGCCTTAAAAATTCTGAATGAATATTATTTCAGCCTAAAACTCTATGTCCAAAGTTTCAATCAAGAATGAAGTAAAACAAAGACTTCAAAAAATTTTAAACTGGAAATAATTGTGGATTCACAAGATGTTGCAGAAATTCTACAGAAGGGTTTCATGTACTGTCCAGTTTCCTGCAACAAAGACATGTTTTTGACCAGCACTCTTTCTTAGGAAGCTGTGTAAAATTTTCTCTGACAAAATGAGGCACACTGAAGAAGAGGAAGCTATGGGATCCAGGAAACAAGGGGGCACCTGCACAGAAGGGAGGCAGAGGGGTTTCCCAGGGCAACGTTGAAGGAAAGTCTCAGGACCACAACCTAGTGGGCAACCAATCCGATGGGAGCAGGATCACTAGAAGCCTCCAGCAGGAGTGACTCCCAGAAAAAAAGGAAGTGGCAGGTTACCTGATGTGTTTGATAGTATTTCTAGGATTTCTACAGCTATGTTAGAGAGGTAGTGGAAGGATTAATGGCAGGAAAAGAGGAAAATATTAACTGCTCCCTCCCAAAAATTATGGTACGGTTTTTTTAATCAAAGAAAAAATAATTATACCAGGGGAACCATTTAAAGGAATTCGAGGGGGGGGGGGGGAAGCCATTAAAATAAAGGAAGCTTGGATGATGTCCTGCTTAGATCAAAGATGCTTTATAATGGGAATGATCACTTCTTATCTTTTATGTGAGTTTCCTATTGCTGCTGTAACATCTTACCACAAATGTAGTGGCTTGAAACAATACAAATTTATCATCTTACCATCCTGGAGGTCAGGAGTCCAACACAGGTCTCCCTGGGCTACAGTCAAGATGTGGGCAGGGCTGACTCCTTCTGGAGGCTTCAGCAGAGCATCTGTTTCCTTGCCTTTTCCAGTTTCTAGGGGCCACCCCCTTTTCTTGGTTTGTGACTCATAAGACATGATGTTGAAGACAAGTCATTTGAAAGTATCCAGTCAGAGTAGAACAAAGAAAAAAGAATGAAAAAAGAGTGGAGAAAGCCTATGTGAATTATGGAATACCATCAAGAGAAACACTATATGCATTATTGGAGTCCCAGAAGGAGAAGAGAAGGAGAAAGGGGCAGGAAGCTTATTTGAAGAAATAATGGCTGGGAACTTCCCAAATCTGAGGAGAGATTTGAACATCCAAGTTTATGAATCTCACAGGTCCCCTAAAAGATTCAACCCAAAAAGATCTTCTCCAAGACACATTAAAATAAAACTATCTAAAATCAAAGACAGAATTTTAAAAGCAGCAAGAGAAAAAAGTCCTCACGTACAAGGGAGCCCCCATAAAGCTATCAGAGGATTTCTCAACAGAACTCTTGCAGGCCAGGTGAGAGCAGGATGATATAGTCCAAGTGCTGAAAGAAAAAACTTCCAACATAGAATACTTCACCTAGCAAAGCTGTCCTTCAGAAATGAGGGAGACATAAAGACTTTCCCAGGAGCCAACCTGGTGGTGCAGTGGTTAAGTTCACATGTTCTGCTTTGGCAGCCCAGGGTTTGCCAGTTCGGATCCCGGGTGTGGACATGTCACCACTTGTAAAGCCATACTGTGGCAAGCATCCCACATATAAAAGTAGAGGAAGATGGGCACGGATGTTAGCTCAGGGCCAATCTTTCTCAGTAAAAAGAGGAGGATTGGTGGCAGATGTTAGCTCAGGGCTAACCTTCCTCAAAAAAAAAAACAAAAAAAAACAGACTTTCCCAGACAAACAAAAGCTGAGGGAGATCATAACCACTAAACGTGCCTTACAAAAAATGCAGAAAGGAGTTCTTTCAGCTGAAATAAAAGGATGATAATTAGGGGATGGATCCAAGATGGCGCTGTGAGTAGTCCTCTTTGTCTCTCCCCCTTCGAGTCTACAATTATTTGGACACTTATCGCTTAACAAAGGATATCCAGACAGCATCTCAGGATGTCTGAGATACCCACGCGACTATACATCGGAAGGCGGACGGACTTTCCTCCGGGAGGATGTGGAAATAGGTGAAAACTCTCCGACCCCGACTGAGCAGCCTAGTACCCGCAAGCGGCTTTCTTCCAACGGATGCCCCCAGAAGATCTACACACATCTAGGGCAGGAGCGAGCACACAACAGAGGAGCGACGGTGGAAACAGGTGACCATAACCCTACCTAAACCCCCCGCAATTACTCCTAAACGCAGAGGGAAACTTTGGAGTTGCACACCTGGGCCCACAGGGAGAGTCTCTCCCCGCCATTGGCGGGGAGATCCCGCCTGGTGTTCGAGGCACCCGGAGGGTCCCAGAGAGAGTCACTGAGGGTACGGAGGTCTCCCGGCTGCCACTGCCGGCACGGTGGGGCTAGGGCTTGCCGGAGATCTCCGAGCGGACTGGGACTGGGTGAAGCTCCAAAGGCCGACTCCACGCCCCGGAGGGGAAGTTACAGAATTCTGCCCGGGCAGCAGACAAAACTCTCTGTCTGCCATT
>NC_060288.1:1341728-1364999 GCF_021613505.1 Equus quagga | reverse complement strand
TTACAGAATTCTGCCCGGGCAGCAGACAAAACTCTCTGTCTGCCATTAGCAGAGGGGCCACGCCCAGCACTCAAGTCCGGGAAAGCCCTGGAGAGAATCCCAGAGGGCGGGGCAACCCCCAGCTGCCGTTGCCCGCCCCGTGGGACTAGAGATTGCCGGAGATCTCGGAGAGGACTGGGGCTGGGGGAAGTTCCAAAGGCCGGCTCTGTGCCCCAGAGGGGAAGCTCCGGAGTTCTGCCCGGGCAGCAGACAAAACTCTCTGTCTGCCTTTAGCAGAGGGGCAACGTCCAGCATTTACTCCGGCAAAGTCCCGGAGAGAATCCCAGAGGACGGGGCAACCTCCAGCTGCCATTGCCTGCCCCGTGGGGCTAGGGATTGCCGGAGATCTCGGAGAGGACTGGGGCTGGGGGGAGTTCCAGAGACCCAGCTCCGTAGCCTAGGGGGAAACCCTACAGGCTCACAGCAGCCTTAGGGAAAGCCTCTGCACAGCACCAGTAGAAAGCACCCAGCCGGCAGCCACAAGGCTGGAAGACCCCAGGGCAAAAGCAGCATAGCTAGGTGAACTAACCACAGACTGTAGAAGATGCCAATAGCTCTCCTGCGACCCATAGAGGACAAGTGAGATTTTGTGGGTGCCGACAGCAACGGAGCAACAAATATAAGTGATCCCACCCCTGGCCGCTGGAAAAGCCCATAACACCGTTGCAGACCCCAAGGAGGGAGCACATCTAGGTGGGCTGCAACAGTAGGCACCTGAAGCCCCCCTGTGACGGTCCCCATGGCAGAGGAGGGAATCCAAAGGTCCACTGTGACTACGAGGAGGGGCCCAGGCCCAGGTAGCAACTGCGGACAGGGTTCCTGGTTGGTGCAGTATAAACAGCTGCTCCCCCACCGCAGCAGCTGAAACAAGTGAAAGGAGCAACTAAACTCTATCTCCATGCGGAGGCACAAATCAACAACATCAAGCAATATGAAAAAATACGTTAAATCTCCAGAACAGAAAGAAAGTAACAAATACACAGAAAACAATCCCAAAGAAAATGAGATATATAACCTAAATGATGATGACTTCAAAACAGCCATCATTAAAATACTCAATGAGTTAAGAGAGAATTCTGACTGACAACTCAACGAGTTCAGGAGCTATGTCACAAAAGAGTTTGATACGATAAAGAAGAACCAAACAGAAATATTGGAAATGAAGAACACAATAGAGGAGATTAAGAAAAATCTAGATGCTCTGAACAGTAGGGCCGATAATATGGAGGAAAGAATTAGCAATTTGGAAGATGGCAATATAGAATTGCTGCAGGCAGAGGAGGAGAGAGAAGCAAGACTAAAAAGAAATGAAGAAACTCTCCGAGAATTATCAGACACAATTAGGAGATGCAACGTAAGGATTATAGGTATACCAGAGGGAGAAGAGAAGGAGAAAGGGGCAGAAAGCCTATTCAAAGAAATAATGGCTGAGAACTCCGCAAATCTGGTGAGAGAGATGGATCTTCAGGTGACAGAAGCCAACAGATCTCCAAACTTTATCAATGCAAGAAGACCAACCCCACGGCATATAGTAGTGAAGCTAGCAAAAGTCAATGACAAGGAGAAAATACTAAGGACAGCCAGGCAAAAGAAACTAACCTACAAAGGAACCCCCATCAGGCTATCAGCAGATTTCTCAGCAGAAACTTTAAAGGCTAGAAGAGAGTGGAATTATATATTCAAAAATCTGAAGGACAAAAATCTACAGCCGAGAATTCTCTACCCAGCGAAAATATCCTTCAAATACGATGGAGAAATAAAAACTTTCCCAGATAAACAAAAATTAAGGGAGTTCATTGCCACAAAACCTCCTCTACAGGAAATCCTCAGGAAAACCCTCATTCCTGAAAAATCCAAAAAAGGAAAGGGGCTACAAAACCAAGAGCAGAGGAGATAAGTAGAAGGACAACAACAGAGAGTAGCAGCTCTACATCAGAACAGATTAAACCATGGGACGAGAAACAAAGGAAATTGAAGAAAACCGGAAAACAAGACACAAAATGGTAGTGGTAGGCCCCCACATCTCAATAATCACTCTAAATGTAAATGGATTGAACTCCCCAATCAAAAGACACAGAGTGGCAGGATGGATCAAAGAACAAGATCCAGCAATATGCTGCCTCCAGGAAACACACCTCAGCCCCAAAGACAAACACAGACTCAGAGTGAAGGGATGGAGAACAATACTCCAAGCTAATAATGAACAAAAGAAGGCAGGTGTCACTATACTAATATCAGACAAGGTAGATTTCAAAGCAAAACAGATAAAGAAAGATAAAGAGGGACAGTATATAATGATAAAAGGGACTCTCCACCAAGAAGACATAACACTTATAAATATATATGCACCCAACACAGGAGCACCAAAATTTGTAAAGCAACTCTTAATAGAACTAAAAGAAGACATCAACAACAATACAATAATAGTAGGGGACCTCAACACACCATTAACACCAATGGACAGAACATCCAGACAGAAAATCAACAAGGAAATAATAGAATTAAATGAAAAATTAGACCAGATGGACTTAATAGATATATATAGAACACTTCATCCAGCAGGTTACACATTCTTCTCAAGTGCACATGGAACATTCTCAAGGATTGACCATATTTTTGGAACCAAAGCAAACATCAATAAATACAAGAGAGTTGAAATAATATCAAGCATCTTTTATGATCATAATGCTATTAAACTAGACATCAACTACAAGAAAAAAGCAGAGAAAGGTGCAAAAATGTGGAGACTAAACAACACGCTTCTCAACAAACAATGGATCATTGAAGAAATTAAAGAAGAAATCAAATTTTATCTGGAGACTAATGAAAATGAGAACACGACATACCAAATCATTTGGGATGCAGCAAAAGCAGTCCTAAGAGGGAAATTCATCGCAATACAGGCTCACCTCACTAAACAAGAAAAAGCTCACATAAGCAACCTCAAACGACACCTAACAGAACTAGAAAAAGAAGAACAAACAAAGCCCAGAGTCAGTAGAAGGAGGGAAATAACAAAAATAAGAGCAGAAATAAACGATATTGAAACAAAAAAGACAATAGAAAGGATCAATGAAACAAAGAGTTGGTTCTTCGAAAGAATTAACAAAATTGACAAACCCCTAGCCAGACTCACCAAGAAAAGAAGAGAGAAATCGCAAATTAATAAAATTAGGAATGACAGAGGAGAAATCACAACAGATACCAATGAAATACGAGAGATCATAAGAGAATACTATGAAAAACTATATGCCAACAAATTGAACAACCTGGAAGAAATGGACAAATTCCTAGACTCCTACAATCTCCCCAAACTGAATCAGGAAGAAATGGAGAATCTGAATAGGCCAATCACAAGTAAGGAAATAGAAAGGGTAATCAAAAACCTCCCCAAAAATAAGAGTCCAGGACCAGACAGCTTCTCTGGAGAATTCTACCAAACATTCAAAGAAGACTTAATACCTATTCTCCTCAAACTGTTCCAGAAAATTGAGAAAGATGGAGAACTCCCTAACACATTCTATGAAGCCAACATCACTCTGATCCCCAAACCTGACAAGGACAACACAAAGAAGGAGAACTACAGGCCGATATCACTGATGAACATAGATGCAAAAATCCTCAACAAAATTTTGGCAAACCGAATACAGCAATACATCAAAAAGATTATACACCATGATCAAGTGGGATTTATACCAGGGACACAGGGATGGTTCAACATCCGCAAGTCAATCAACGTGATACACTACATCAACAAAATGAAAAACAAAAACCACATGATCATCTCAATAGATGCAGAGAAAGCATTTGACAAGATCCAAAACCCATTTATGATAAAAACCCTCAATAAAATGGGTATAGAAGGAAAGTACCTCAACATAATAAAGGCCATATATGACAGACCCACAGCCAACATCATACTCAATGGACAAAAACTGAAAGCCATCCGTCTGAGGACAGGAACAAGACAAGGGTGCCCACTTTCACCACTTCTATTCAACATAGTACTGGAGGTACTGGCCAGAGCAATTCAGCAGGAAAAAGAAATAAAAGGAATCCAAATAGGTAACGAAGAAGTAAAACTCTTGTTGTTTGCAGACGACATGATCTTATATATAGAAAACCCCAAAGAATCCATAGAAAAACTATTAGAAATAATCAACAACTACAGCAAAGTAGCAGGGTATAAAATTAACGTGCATAAATCAGTAGCATTTCTATACACTAACAATGAACTAACAGAAAAAGAACTCAAGAACTCAATCCCATTCACAATCACAACGAAAAGAATAAAATACCTTTGGATAAACTTAACCAAGGAAGTGAAGGATCTATACAATGAAAACTACAAGACTTTCTTGAAAGAAATTGACGATGACATAAAGAGATGGAAAGACATTCCAGGCACATGGATTGGAAGAATAAACATAGTTAAAATGTCCATACTACCTAAAGCAATCTACAGATTCAATGCTATCCCAATCAGAATCCCAAGAACATTCTTCACAGAAGTTGAACAAACAATCCTAAAATTCATATGGGGCAACAAAAGACCGCGAATTGCTAAAGCAATCCTGAGCAAGAAAAACAAAGCCGGCGGAATCACAATCCCCGATTTCAAAACATACTACAAAGCTACAGTGATCAAAACAGCATGGTACTGGTACAAAAACAGGTCCACAGATCAATGGAACAGAATTGAAAGCCCAGAGATAAAACCACACATCTATGGACAGCTAATCTTCGACAAAGGAGCAGAGGGCCTACAATGGAGAAAAGAAAGTCTCTTCAACAAATGGTGCTGGGAAAACTGGACAGCCACATGCAAAAGGTTGAAAATTGACCATTCTTTTTCACCACACACCAAAATAAACTCAAAATGGATCAAAGACCTAAAGATTAGGCCTGAGACAATAAGTCTTTTGGAAGAGAATATAGGCAGTACACTCTTTGACATCAGTTTCAAAAGAATCTTTTCAGACACTATAACTCCTCAGTTGAGGGAAACAATAGAAAGAATAAACAAATGGGACTTCATCAGACTAAAGAGCTTCTTCAAGGCAAGGGAAAACAGGATTGAAACAAAAAAACAGCTCACTAATTGGGAAAAAATATTTACAAGCCACTTATCTGACAAAGGGTTAATCTCCATACTATACAAAGAACTCACACTGATTAACAACAAAAAAACAAACAACCCGATCAAAAAATGGGCAGAGGACATGAACAGACATTTCTCAAAAGAAGATATGAATATGGCCAATAGACACATGAAAAGATGTTCATCATCGCTAATCATCAGGGAAATGCAAATCAAAACTACACTAAGATATCACCTTACACCTGTTAGATTGGCAAAAACATCCAAAACCAAGAGTGACAAATGTTGGAGAGGTTGTGGAGAAAAAGGAACCCTCACACACTGTTGGTGGGAATGCAAACTGGTACAGCCACTATGGAAAACAGTATGGAGATTTCTCAAAAAGTTAAAAATAGAAATACCCTATGACCCAGCCATCCCATTACTGGGTATCTATCCTAAGAACCTGATATCAGAAATCTCAAGAGTCCGTTGCACCCCTATGTTCATCACAGCATTATTTACAATAGCCAAGACGTGGAACCAGCCTACATGCCCAGAAACTGATGATTGGATAAAGAAGATATGGTATATATACACAATGGAATACTACTCAGCCATAAAAAAAGACAAAATTGGCCCATTCACAACAACGTGGATGGACCTCGAGGGTATTATGTTAAGTGAAATAAGCCAGTCAGAGAAAGACGAACTCTATATGACTCCACTCATAGGTGGAAGTTAGTATATTGATAAGGAGATCTGATCGGTGGTTACCAGGGAAAAGGGGGGGTGGGGGGAGGGCACAGAGGGGGAAGTGGTGTACCCACAACATGACTAACAAAAATGTACAACTGAAATCTCACAAGGTTGTAATCTATCATAACATTAATAAAAAAAAAAGGATGATAATTAGTAAAATGAAAACATATGAAAATATAAGACATACTGGTAAAGGTACATACATAGTCACATTTGGAATACTCTAATACCGTGATATGGTGGTGTGTTAATCACTTAACTTGAGTATAAAGGCTAAAGGACAAAAGTATTAAGATAACTATAAAAATAACTATAGGTACAGTAATTTGTTAATGGATACACAATACAAAAAAGATGTAAATTGTGACATCAAAAACAAAATAGGAAAGGGAGTAAAAGAGTAGAGTTTTTGTATGCAATCAATGTTAAGTTGTTATCAGCTTAACATAGACTGTTATAAGATGTTTTACATAAACCTTGTGGTAGTCACAAAGCAAAAACCTACAGTAGATACACAGAAGAGAAAGAGAAGAGAATCACAACATACTACTACTGGAAATTATTAATTCACAAAGACAATGAGACAGGAAGAAAAGAAAAAAAGGGACTACAAAACAGCCAGAAAACAGTTAATAAGATGGCAGTAGTAAGTCCTTACCTATCAATATTACTTTGAATGTAAATGGATTAAATTCCTCAATCAAAAGGGGCAGAGTGGTTAAATGGATTAAAAAAGCAAGACCCAACTTTATGCTGCCCACAAGAGACTCAATTCAGTTTTAAGAACACATATAGGCTCAAAGTGAAGGGATGGAAAAAGATATTCCATGCAAATGGAAACCAAAAGAGAGCAGGGGTATCTATACTTATGTCAGACAAAATAGACTTTAAATCAGAAACTGTAATAAGAGACAAAGAAAGTCATTATATAATGATAAAGGGGTCAATTCATCAAGAGGATAGACAGTTGTAAATAGATATGCACTCAACATTGGAGCACCTAAATATATTAGTAAATACAGATCTGAATGGGGAAATAGACAATACAATAATAGGAGGAGACTTCAGTACCTGACTTTCAACAATGGATAGATCATCCAGACAGAAAATTAATAAGGAAACATTGGATTTGAACTATCCTTTAGACCAAATGGCCCAAACAGACATATATAGGACATTCCATCCAGTAGCAGCAGAATACACATTCTTCTCAAGAGCACACAAAACATTCTCCAGGACAGATCAGACATTAGGACACAAAACAATCTTAATAAATTTAAGATTAAAATTATACCAAGTATCTTTTCTGACCCCAAGGGTATGAAATAAGAAATCAATAACAGGAGGAAAACTGGAAAGTTCACAAATGAGTGGAAGTCAAACAACACACTCCTGAACAACCAGTGTATCACAGAAGAAATCAAAAGGAAAATAAAAGAAATACCTTGAGACAAAAATGGAAACATGACACATCAAAATTTATGGGATGCTGCAAAAGCAGTTCTAAGATGTGTATAGCAATAAATGCCTACATTAGGAAAAAAGGAAGATCTCACATGAACAGCCTAACTTTACACGTCAAGGAAATAGAAAAAGAAGTAACTATGCCTAAAGTTAGCAGAAGGAAGGAAATAACAAACATGAGAGTAGAAATAAATGAAATAGACCAGAAAATTAATATAAAAGCAATGAAACGAAGAGCTGAGTTTTTGAAAAGTTAAACAATACTGACAAACTTTCAGGTAGCTAAGAAAAAAAGAGAGAAAACTCAAAATCAGAAATGAAAGAGGAGATACCACAGAAATACAAATGATCATAAGTGATTACTATGAACAATTATATGTCAACAAATTGAATAACCTAGAACAAATGGATAAATTCCTAGAAACAGGAGCCAGTCCAGTAGCATAGTGGTTAAGTTTGTGCACTCCACTGTGGGGGCCCCAAGTTCAGAAGTTTGTATTCCTGGCGTGGACCTACACACCACTCATCAAGCCACACTGTGGTGGCATCCTACATACAAAATAGAGGAGGACTGGCACAGATGTTAGCTCAGTGACAATCTTCCTCAAGCAAAAAAAAAGAGGAAGACTGGCAACAGATGTTAGCTCAGGGCCAATCTTCCTGAGCAAAAATAAATAAATAAATAAATTGCTAGAGACATACAACCTAGCGAGATTGAATCATGAAGAAATAGAAAATCTGAACAGACCAATAATGAGTAAGGAGATTGAATCAGTATTCAAAAATCTCCCAAGAAAGAAAAGCTCAGGACCTGTAGGCTTTACTGGTGAATTTAGCAAATATTTAAAGAATTAATACCAATCCTTCTCAAACTCTTCCAAAATATTGAAGAGAAAGGAACACTTCCAAACTCATTTTATGATGCCAGCGTTACCCTAATACCAAAACTAGACAAGGACACCACAAGAAAAGAAAACTACAGGCCAATATCCCTAATGAATATATGAACATGAACCAAGAATGGTTCAATATACATAAACTAATCAATGTGATACACCACATCAATAGAATGAAGGATAAAAATCATATGATCCTCTCAATAGATGCAGTAAAAGCATTTGACAACATTCAGCATCCTTTTATGATTAAAAGCTCTCAACAAATAAGGTATGGAAGTAACATACCTCAGCACAGTAAAGGCCACACATGACAAGCCCACAGTTAAGATCATACTCGACAGTGAAAAGCTAAAAGCTTTTCCTCTGAGATCAACAAAAAGACAGAAATGCCCATTCTCACCACTTCTATTCAACATAGTACCAGCCAGATCGATTAGGCAAGAAAAAGAAAGAAAAGGCCTCCAAATCCTTAAAGAACAAGTAAAGTTGTATGTTTACAGATGAAATGATCCTGTACATAGAAAGCCTAAAGACGCCACCTAAAAACTGTTAGAACTAACAAATGAACTCAGTAAAGCTGAAGGATACAAAATGAACTCACAAAAATCAGTTGTGTTTCTATACACTAGCAACGAATTACCAGAAAGAGAAATTAAGAAAACCCCCTTTACAATAGCATCAAAAACAATAAAACACCTAGGAATAAATTTAACCAAGGAGGTAAAAGACCTGTACACTGAAAACTGTAAGACATTGATGAAAAATTGAGGAAGACATGAATAAATGGAAAAATATCCCATGTTCATGGATTGTAAGACTTAAATACTTTAAAAATGTTAAAATGTCCATACTACTCTAAACCATCTACAGATTCAGTGCAATCTCTATCAAAATTCCAATGGCATTTTTTACAGAAACAGAGATAACAATCCTAAAAATTCATATGGAATCACAGAACATCCCAAATAGCCCAAGCAATCTTGAGAAAGAACAAAACTGGAGGCATCACACTTCTTGATTTCAAAGTACATTACAGAGCTATAGTAATCAAAACAGTGTGGGACTGGCATTAAAAATAGAAACATAGACCAATGGAACAGAACAGAGAGCTCAGTTATAAACCTAAGTCAACTAATCTTTGACAAGGGAGCCAAGAAAATTCAATGGGGAAAGGAGAGTCTCTTCAATAAACGGTGTTGGGAAAACTAGACATCTACATGCAAAAGAATGCAACTGGACCCCTATTTTTCACCACTCCAAAGATTAACTCTAAATGGATCAAAGACTTAATTGAAGCTGTAAAGCTCCTAGAGGAAAACATAGGTAGAAAGCTCCTTGACATTGGTCTTGCAGTGATTTTTTGGATATGACACCAAAAGCACAGGCCACAAAAGCAAAAATAAGCAACTGGGACTATGTCAAACTAAAAAGCTTCTGCACAGCAAAGGAAACAATCAACAAAATGAAGAGGCAACGTATGGAATGGGAAAAATACTTGCAAACCAGATATCTGACAAGGGGTTAATATCTAAAATATATAAGAAACTTATGCAACTGAATAGCAAAAAACCAAACAATCTAACTCAAAAATGGGTAGAATAGACATTTTTCCAAAGAAGACATACATGAAAAAGTGCTCAACATCACTAATCATCAGGGAAATGCAAATCAAAACCACAATGAGATACCACTTCATATCTGTTAGGATGGCTTTTATGAAAAAGACAATGGATAACAAGTGTTGGCAAGAATGTGGAGAAATGGGAACCCTTGTGCCCTGTTGGTGGGAATGTAAAATGGTACAGCCATTATAGAAAACAGTATGGAGGTTTCTCAAAAAATTAAAAATAGAACTACAACTACACTAACATATTACCTTACACCCATTAAAATGACTATAATCACTGACTAAAAATAACAAATGTTGGAGAGGGTGTGGAGAAAAGGGAACCCTCATACACTGCTGGTGGGAATGCAAACTGGTACGGCCACTATGGAAAGCGGTATGGAGATTCCTCAAAAAACGAAAAAAAGAACTACCATATGACCCAGCTATCCCACTAGTGGGTATCTACCCAAAGAACTTGAAATCAACAACCCAAAGTAGCATATGCACCCCTATGTTCATTGCAGCACTATTCACAATAGCCAAGACATGGAAACAACCCAAGTGCCCATTGACTGATGATTGGATAAAGAAGATGTGGTATATGTATACAATGGAATAATAGCCAGAAAAAAAGACAAATTCATCCCATTTGCAACAACATGGAAGGATCTGGAGGGAATTATGCTAAGCAAAATAAGCCAGACTGAGAAAGACAAACACCACATGATCTCACTCATATGTGTAACATGAACAAACACGTGGACAAAGAAAACAGTTCAGTGGTTACCAGGGAAAGGGGGTGGGGAGTGGGCACAGGGGGTGAAGGGGAGCACTCATGTGCTGACAGTCAAGAGATAATGGTCAACTGAAATCTCACATTGATATAAACTATTTTGAACTCAATTAAAAAAAAAATAGAACTACACTATGATCCAGCAACACCACTTCTGGGAATGTACCTGAAGGAAATGAAATTAGTATCTCGAAGATATGTGTGCACTCCCATGTTCATTGCAGCATTATTCAAAATAGCCAAGATATGGAAACAACCTGTCTGTTGACGGATGAACAGATAAGGACTGTAGACACACACACACACACACACACACACACGAATATTATTCAGCCATGAGAAAGAAGGAAATCCTATCATTTGCAACAACATGGATGAAACTAGAGAACATGATGCTCAGTGAAATAGCCAGAGAAAGACAAATACTGTATGATCTCACTTATGGGTGAAATTTAAAAAAAATTAGGGGCTGGCCCAGTGGCGCAGCAGTTAAGCGTGCATGTTCCGCTTCTTGGTGGCCCGGGGTTTGCCAGTTCGGATCCCAGGTTCGTACATGGCACCACTCGGCAAAAGCCATGCTGTGGTAGGCGTCCCACATATAAAGTAAAGGAAGATGGGCATGGATGTTAGCTCAGGGCCAGTCCTCCTCCGCAGAAAGAGGAGGATTGGCAGCAGTTGGCTCAGGGCTAATCTTCCTCAAAAAAAAAAAAAAAAAATTAAACTCACTCTGTTTCTACAAAGTGGAATGGTGATTAACAGGGCCTGGGGGTGGAGGAGATGGGGAGATCCTGGTCAGAGGGTACAAGTCTTCAGTTACAAAATGAATAAGCTCTGAAGATCTAATGCTCAGCATGGTGACTGTAGTTAATAATACGGTGTTGTGTACCTTAAATTTTCTAAGAGAGTAGATCTTCAGCATTGTCACTACAAAAAAACAAGTAACTATGTGAGCTGATGGATATGTTACTTAACCTTATTATGGTCATCATTTCACAAAGTGTATGTACGTCAAATCGTCATGTTGTACTTTATTTTATTTTTGCTGGGAAAGGCTCACCCTGTGCTAACATCAGTTGCCGATCTTCCTCTCTCTCTCTCTTTTTTCTCTTCAAAGCCCCAGGACATAGTTGTATATTCTAGTTCTAAGTCCTGGTTCTTCTCTGTGAGCTGCTGCCACAGCATGGCGACTGATGGAGGAGTGGGGTGGCTCCAGCCCAGGAACCGAAGCCGGGCTGCCTAAGCAGGGCATGCCAAACTTTAACTACTAGGCCACTGGGGCTGGCGCTACACTTTAAATATAGAAAATTTTATTTGTCAATTATACCTCAAAAAAAGCTGAAAAAAAAGAATGTTTTCATCATCTCAAAAAAAACCACACCCCATATCCATTAGCTATCACCCCCCCATCTTCCAGTCCTCCCCCTTCCCCCAGCCCTAAACAACCACTAATCTACTTTCTGTTGCTATAGATTTCTCTCTTCTGGACCTTCATGTGAATGGACTCGTATAACGTGTGGACTTTTGTGATGGCTTCTTCCACTCGGCACAATGTTTTCAAGGTTTATCCAAACGGTAACAGGTGTCAGGACTTCATTCCTTTTTATAGCTGAGTAATATTCCAGTGCATGGATATACTACACTTTGTTTATCCCTTATTCCATTGGTGGACATTTGGGTTGTTTCCACTTGGGGATATTATGAATAATGCTCATATAACCATTTGTGTACAAGTTTCTGTGTTTCCATTTCTCTTGTCATATACCTACAAGTGGAGTTACTGGGTCATATGGTAACTCTATGCTTAATCATTTGAGGAACTGCCATTAAACAGACTGTTTTCCAAAGCGGCCGCACCATTTTCCATTCCTGTCAGCAGTGTATGAGGGTTCTGATTTCTCCACATTATCTGACTTTGATTACAGCCGTCCTGATGGGTGGGAAGTGGTATTTCATTGTGGCTTTTTCTTTGGAGTGGGTTTACTTTTCTGTATTTTTACATGGAGCTTCTGATCCTTGCTATTTGAGTGTCCTTAACCGTTAAAATTAATCTCACAGATTCTCTATTTCTGTAGGAATGATGATAGCTTTCTCCTAGAGTAGTTTTCTCCCCTTTTTAAATTATGGTAAAATATACATAAAATTTATCATTTTACTATTTTTAAGTGTTCAGTTCAGTGGCATTAAGCACATTCATATTGTTGTGCAACCATGGCCACCAACCATCTTCAGAACTTTTTCATCTTCCTTGAGTGAAACTCTGTACCCATTTAACACTAACTCCCCACTCACCAAGCCCCTCCCCCCCGACAAATTTCTGGAGCCAGCATAATGTTACTGTGAACACGGATGTACAAATATTTGTTTTGAGTCCTTGCTTTCAGTTCTTTTGGGTATATACTCAAAAGTAGAATTCCTGAAACACATGTTAAATGTTATGTGTAATTTTTTGAGGAACTGCCATACTGTCTTCTGCAGTGGCTGTACCATTTTACATTCCCAGCAGCGATACACAAGGTTCCAATTTCTCCATATCCTGGTCAACACTTGTTTCCTGTTTGCTTATTTTTTTAAAATAATAGCCATCCTGAGTGTCAAATGGTTTCTCATTATGGTTTTGGTTTGCATTTCCCTAATGATTAGTGATGTTGAGCATCTTTGCATGCCCTTATTGGCCATTTGTATATCTTCTTTAGAGAAATGTCATTTTTGAATCGGGTTGTTTGTTTTTGTTGTTGAATTGTAGCAGTTCTTTATATGTAATGGATATCAATCCCTTATCAGATATATGACTTGTAAATATTTTTCTCATTCCACTGTTGCCTTTTCACTGTTGATAGTGTCTTTTGATGCACAAATTTTTATAAAGTTTAGTTTATCTATCTTTTCTTTTGTTTTCTGTGCTTTGGGTCTCATATCCAAGAAATCATTGCTAAATCCATTGTCATGAAGCATTTTTCCTGTTTTCTTCCAAGACTTTCATAGTTTTAGCTCTTACATTTAGGTCTTGGATCCAATTGAGTTAACTTTCATATACAGTGTAAGACAGGGTCCAACTTCAGTTTTACGTATGTGGTTATCCACTTTTCCCAGCATCATTTGCTGAAAACACTGTTCTTTCCACATTGAATGGTCATAACTCTCTTATCAAAAACCATTTGATCATATATGCAAGAGTTTATTTCTGGGTTCTCTATTTTATTCATTGGTCTATATCTCCGTATTTGCCACTCTACTAGTACCACTCTATTTTGATTACCATAGCTTTATACCAAATTTTGAAATCCAGATGTGTGAGACCTACAACTCTGTTCTTTCTTTTTTTTTTTCAAAATTGTTTTGACTATTCTGGGTCCCTTGTGATTTGATATGAATTTTAGATGTTTTTTTCTATTTCTGCAAAAAACACCATTGGGATTTTGATAGATATTGCATTGACTCTGTAGACTGCTTTAGGGTAGTATTGACACATTAACAATATTGTCTTCCAATCCATGAACAGGGGGCTTACCATGGCTTTGATTTGCATTTTCCTGATGACCAATGATGTTGAGCATCTTTTCCTGTGCTTATTGGCTATTTGTATATCTTCCTTGAAGAAGTGTCTATTTGGATCCTTTGCCTGTTTTTTTCTTTGCCTATTGTTAAATCAAGTTGTTTGTTTTTTGTTTGTTTGGTTAAGTTTTTATTGAAACTTAGAAGAATTGAAGAATTTTCACAATCTGAACACACCCATGTCCAACCTTCCAAGATCAAGAAACTCATCCACCAGGTCAGCCGGCAGCGATGGTTAGTTCCGCCTCTGTGTGGGCTTTACATAAATGCAGCCATTTGGAATGTGCTCATCTGTGTCAGTCTTCTTTTCCCCAATATTACGTTTGTGAGATTCATCATTTTGTTGTGAAGAGTTGCAGATCATTCATTCTCAATGTTGTGTAGACTTTATTGTGTGAATGCACCACAATTTATTTATTCTACTTTTGTTAGGCATTTGGATAGTTTCCAAGAGTTCTGTTATTAACATTCTCGCACATGTGTTTTGGTGAATACATATACACATTTCTGTTGGATATATAGCTAGGTGTTTAATTCTTGGATCATTGGGTACACATATGTCCAGCCTTAGTTGATACTTTTCAGTTTTCAAAGTGGTTGTACCAATTTACACTACTACCAGCTGAATTTGAGAGTTCCAATAATTGCACATTTTTGTCAACACTTGGTATTTTCCATCTTTTCAGTTCAGCCATTTTGTAGGTGTGTTGTAGTATTGCATTTCATTGTATTTCCTTGACTAATTTGTATAATTAAAATTTATTTCCTTCGTTAATGAAGTTGAGCATCTCTTCATATGTTTATTGGCACTTGTATCTCCTCTGTTGTGAGGTGTCTGTTCAAGTTCCTTACCCATTCTTCTTTGAATTGAATTTTTGCTTACAGATTGTAGGATTTCTCTGTATTGTAAATATTTTCTACTCTGTGGGTTACCTTTTTACTTTCTTTTTTTATTGAGGTTATGATAGTTTACAATATTGTGAAATTTCAGTTGTACAATATTAGTTGTCAGTCATATTATAGGTGCACCCCTTCACCCTTTGTGCCCAACCCCCCCTTCCCCGGTAACCACTAAACAGTTCTCTTTGTCCGTATGTTTGTTTATCTTCCACATATGAGTGGAATCATGCAGTGTTTGTCTTTCTCTGTCTGGCTTATCTCGCTTAGCAGAATAACCTCCAGGTCCATCCATGTTGGTGTGAATGGGACAATTTTGTCATTTTTTATGGCTGAGTAGTATTCCATTGTATATATATACCATATCTTCTTTATCCAATCCTCAGTCAGTTGGGACTTGTGCTGCATTCATGTCTTGGCTACTGTGAATAGTGCTGCAAAGAATACAGGGGTGTGTATGTTACTTTGGATTGTTGATTTCAAGTTGTTTGGGTAAATACCCAGTAGTGGGATAGCTGGGTTGTATGGTACTTCTATTTTTAGTTTTTTGAGAAGTCTCCATACAGTTTTCTATAGTGGCTGCACCACTTTGCATTCTCACCAGCAGTGTATGAGGGTTCCCTTTTCTCCACACTCTCTCCAACATTTGTTATTTTTTGTCTTGGTGATTATAGCCATTCTAATGGGTATAAGGTGGTATCTTAGTGTAGTTTTCATTTGCATTTCCCTGATGATCAGTGATGTTGAGTATCTTTTCATGTGCCTATTGGCCATCTGTATATCTTCTTTGGAGAAATGTCTGTTTATATCTTCTGCTCATTTTTTGATGGGGTTGTTTGATTTTTTGTTGTTGAGTTGTGTGAATTCATTATATATTATGGAGATTAACCCCTTGTCAGATATATGATTTCCAAATATTTTTTCCAAGTTTGTGGGTTGTCTTTTCATTTTGACCCTGGTTTCCCTTGCCTTGTAGAAGCTCTTTAATCTAATGAAGTCCCACTTATTTATTTTTTTCTTTTGTTCTCTTGTCCAAGAAGACATGGTGTTCGAAAAGATCCTTTTAAGACTGATGTCAAAGAGTGTACTAACTATATTTTCTTCTAGAAGTTTTATGGTATCAAGTCTTACCTTCAAGTCTTTGATCCGTTTTGAGTTAATTTTTGTGTATTGTGTAAGATAATGGTCTACTTTCATTCTGTTGCATGTGACTGTCCAGCTTTCCCAGCACCATTTATTGAAGAGACTTTCCTTTCTCCATTGTATGTTCTTAGCTCCTTGTTGAAGATTAGCTGTTCACAGATGTGTGGTTTTATTTCTGGGCTTTCAATTCTGTTCCATTGATCTGAGTGCCTGTTTTTGTACCAGTACCATGCTGTTTTGATTACTATAGCTTTGCAGTATGTTTTGAAGTCAGGGATTGTGATGCCTCCAGCTTTGTTCTTTTTTCTCAGGATTGCTTTAGCTATTCAGAATCTTTTGTTGCCCCATATGAATTTTAGGATTCCTTCTTCTACTTCCATGAAGGATGTCATTGGGATTCTGACTGGGATTGCATTGAATCTGTAGATTGCTTTAAGTAGTGTGGACATTTTAACTATGTTTATTCTCCAATCCACATGCACGGAATGTCTTTCCATTTCTTTATGTTGTCATCAATTTCTTTCAGTAGAGTCTTGTAGTTTTCATTGTATAGCTCTTTCACTTCCTTGGTTAAATTTATTTCAAGATATTTTATTCTTTTTGTTGCAATTGTGAATGGGATTGTGTTCTTGAGTTCTCTTTCTGTTAGTTACTAGAGTATAGAAAGGCAACTGATTTTTCTAAGTTGATTTTGTACCCTGCAACATTGCTGTAATTGTTACAGCAATTGTAATTGTTAATAGCTTTCCAATGGATTTTTTAGGATTTTCTGTATATATATATAATCATGTCATCTGCAAACAGCAAGAGTTTCACTTCTTCATTGCCTATTTGGAGTCCTTTTATTCCTTTCTCTTGCCTAATTGCTCTGGCCAAAACCTCCAGTACTACGTTGAATAAGAGTGAGGCACCCTTGTCTTGTTCCTGTTCTCAGAGAGTTGTTGAGTTTTGGGGTACTTTATATATTCTCTATATTTGTCCCTTATCAGATATATGATATGCAAATACTTTCTCCCATTCTGTGGTTTGTATTTTCACTTTCTTGACAGTGTCTTTTAAGGCACAAAAGTTTTAAGTTTTGATGAAGTCCAATTTATCTATATTTTTTCTTTTCTTACTCATACTTTTGGTGTCCTCTCTAAGAATCCATGGCCAAATCCAAGGTTGTGAAGATTTATCCCTATGTTTTGTTCTGAGAGTTTTATAGTTTCTGCTCTTACATGGAAGTCTTTGATCCATTTTGAGTTAATTTTTGTGTATGGTAAAGGAAGTGTCCAACTTCTTTCTTTTGCATTTTGCTATCCAGTGGTCTCAGCACCGTTTGTTGAAATGTCTCTGCTTCTTTGTATTCTTTTGACCCCTCCACCCACTGCTGTCTAAACTTTACTACTACTGTTGTCCTGAAACTGCTATCACCAGGTCACTAATAACCTGACAGCTAAATTGAATGGATAATTTTCAGTCCTTTCCTTCTTGAAATACCCCTTGACTTCTGTGATGTCACCCTCTCCTGTTTTCCTCCTGCCACTCTGGCTTCTTCTGGGTTTCGTCCATCCCAAGGGCTCCTGGAGGTTCTGTTCTCAGGCCTACACACATTACCTGGGTGATCTCATCCTTTTCCATGATTTCACTTGCCATCATTGTACTGATTTTTTCCAAATACTTAACTCTCTTGACCTTTATATCAATTTAATTCACAAATCCTATATCTGATGAGGGAGTGATAGCCAGTATATATAAAGAACTCCTGAAGCCAGGTACCTGAGAGTTACTGTAAATATTCAATAAGAACATGATTACCTTTGACCTTGTTCCCAACAGACACAGATGAAAAGAAGTTAATCTTGTTAATTTGCTGTTTTCTTATTGAACCAGAGGGGTGACTCAAGGGTCACCAGCATTTATGAGCTTGTTTTTCAGAACAAAAAGAATGCCTTCAGGGAAGTTACAATCACCAGATAACCAGCCCCCAGCTGCTGTTGATGCCCAGAAGTCAGGTTGCCCAGGGGTTCATCTGGAGTGAAAGAAACACAGATTTCCCCTTTGTCTCTCTGAAACTCCTCCTGCCAAGCCCCTTGGCTCTCTAAAACCCCCTGACTTCTTCTCTTGTCAAGGCAGATTTGAAGAACCTATCCTCTCCCTTCTCATCTTGGCCAATTCAAATAACCCTTTCTCCATCTCCAGGCGCCATGTCTCAGTGATGGGCTTACTGTGCATTTGGCACAGGAACTTGAGATTAGGAGGTTCCATATCACTTCCACAACTCAACAAAAACCCCACAAACCATCCAATTGAAAAATAGGACTTGAATAGCCATTTCTCCAAAGAAGACTATCTTATACTCAACGTTTCTCAAATAACTCTTCTCTGTTCCAAATTTGCTTCTTCTGTGTTTCCTACATCTGTAAATGGCACACCATCCATCTGATATCCCATGGCAGAAACCTGGTTTATATAAAATAAAATTCAACATTTAAAATATACATTTCAATGAATTTTGATACATTTGTATACTCATGTCACCACCCCTGCAGATAAAACATAAAACATTTCTCTCTCTCCTGGGATTTCCTGTGTGTCCTATCCCATTCACTCCTTTCTCCACTCCAGGCCCAGGCAATGACTCTGCTTTCTTTTCAGAAAGATTAGAATTTCTTTTCCAGGGTTTCATACAGTTGGAACCATACGGTTCCAAGTATGGCATATATCTTTTTGTGTCTGTCTTCTTTCATTTGGTGCAGTGTTTTTGAGACCCATCCACGTTGTTGGGTGTATCAGTAGTTTATACCTTTTCATTGGTGAGTAGTATTCCATTGTGTGCACATACCACAACCTGTTCATCTATTTATCTTCTGACGGACATTTGGTTGTTTTCAGTGTGGGACTATTATGAATAAAACTGCTGTTAACTGTAGGGGAGGAAGACGTTCCCTCTACCCTCTGGGTCCTTCTGGCCAGGCTACGTATTGAATTGACATGAGACAGAGTAACAGGAGAAAATCAAGCAAAGCTTCATAACATGTCTACATGCAAGACACTCAGGAAAACTGAGCAACTCCCCAAAATGGCGGGGGCTCTCATCTTAAATACCATCTTCAGCTAAAGACAAAGGAGGCTGTTGGGGGTAGTGGTTTGGGATTTCAGGGGAGAGGAAGACCGTTTACATGGAGAGGGAAATGTAAATGGGCCAACTACAGACAACGTGACCTGAGAGACGCGTTTTACATGACGTTGCAGTGATCCTAGGTCTCAGCTCCTTCCTGGGAAGGCCCTTCTATTTCACATTCTTTCAGGCAGTTGTGGGGGAGGTCAAGGTTTCTTTCAGCGTCTTTTGTTCTTAAAATTAACCAAGCTAAAGAGCCACATTTTGGGGTGGCCAATTCTGATCCCCCACAAAACAGTCAAATACAAGTCTTTGTGTAGACATATATTTTCATTTGTCTTGGGTAAATACTTAGAAGTTGTCCTATGATCATAGGTAAGTGTATGTTTAACTTTATAAAAAACTTCTAAACTCTTCCAAAGTATGTGTACCAATTTGCATTTCCATTAGCAATGTGTAAGGACCACATCTTGGCCAATAATTATCAGCCCATTTAATTTTAACTATTCTAGGGGGTGAGAAGTGCTATCTCATTGTAGTTTTAATTTGCATTTCCCCAAAGATAAATGATGCTAAGCACCTTTTCATATGTTTATTGGCCATTCACACATCTTCTTTGGTAAAGAGTCCAAATCTTTTGCCCATTTTTAAAGTCACTTGCTTATTACTGAGTTATAAGAGTTCATTATATATTCTGGAATTAAGTCTGTTATCAGATATACGTTTTGCAAATTTTTCCTCACAGCCAGGAGCTTGCCTTTTCATTTTCTTAACAGCGTCTTTTACTAAGTTTTTTTTTAATGGTTTATTCATTATTTAAGAAATCTTTGCCTAAACACAGTCATAAAATTTTCTCCTATATTTTCTTCCAGAGTTTTATTTTTTATTTTATTTTATTTATTTAATTTTTGAGGAAGATTAGCCCTGAGCTAACATCTGCTGCCAATTCTCCTCTTTTTGCTGAGGAAGACTGGCCCTGAGCTAACATCCGTGCTCCTCTTCCTCTACTTTATATGTGGGACACCTACCACAGCATGGCTTGACAAGCAGCGCCATGTCTGCACCTGGGATCTGAACCGGAGAACCCCGGGCTGCCAAAGCGGACTGTGCAAACTTAACCGCTGTGCCACTGGGCCAGCCCCATCTTCCAGAAGTTTTATAGTTTTAGCCTTTACATTTAGGTCTATAATCCATTTCGAGTTCAGTTTTGTGTATGTTGTGAGGCTAGGGTCAAGGTTTACTCTCAATTGTTCCCGCATCATTTATTGGAAGAGTATCCTTTCCCTGATTAAAGTCCTTTGGCAACTTGGTGGAATGCCAGTTGCGTGGGTTCATTTCTGGGCTCTCTTATCTTATTGATCTGTATTGCTATCCTATGCCAACAATAGACTATCTGGATCACTTAGCTTTGTAGTAAATATTGAAATCAGGTAGTGCAAGACCTGCAACTTTGTTCTTCTTTTTCGGCATCATTTTGCACAGCCATATAAATTACAGACTCGTTCGTCAATTTCTAAGCACACACATGCACACAACCTGCTAGAATTTTGAGTTGGGCTCCGCTGAATCTATACATAGATCAATGTATATCTTAATGACGATTCTTTTAACCTACAAACATGGTAGGTCTCTCCAACTGTTTACGTGTCTTTTCATTTCAACTGATTTTTGTCTATTGACTGAATTCTGTGACTTTGCTAAATTCACTTATAAGTTCTAGTAGGTTTTTTTTTTTGGTATATCCCTTAAGATTTTCCACATATACAATCATGCCATGTTTGAATAAAGCCAATTTGTATGCTTTTCTTTCTTTCTCTTGCCTGATTGCACTGACTGGGACCTCCGAGACCATGCTGAGGAGAAGAGGTAAGGACCGATAGCCTTGTCTTGTCCCTGGTCCTAGAGGGAAAGCACTCAGTCTTTCAAGTGTCCTGTTAGCTGTGAGCTTTTCACAGATGCCCTTTATGGGATTGAGGAAGTTCCCGTCTAGTCCTAGCTTGTTGGGAGGTGAATAGGTGTTGAATCGTGTCTGATGTTTTTCCTGCACAAGCTTTGACCAGTGAAGCGTGAATCAAGTCACCGCCATCTCTTCTGGGCTGCAGCGTTAAGAGGCAGTGTGGGATTTGCAGACTCTCTGCCCACCGCTGCAGTAACAGTCGATGCTCTTACTGAGACGAAGCACTGAACGAATGTGAGCCAGAAATGAACTTCTCTTGGGAGAAGCCACCAGTTTTGGGGCTGTTTTTTAGTGCATTATGGCCTAACAGAAATGGTTCCTGCCCTCAGGACAAACTCTTTGCCCTCATGGAGCTTACATGCTAGTGCAAGGGGAAGCAGGTGAACAGGCAGAGATGAGGACGAGGAAGAAAACAAAGCAGATACAGCAGGATATGGGGATAAAGAATGTTTTAGTTTAGCCAGGGGCCTTGGAGAAGGCCTCCTTGAAGAAGGTAACAGTGGAGCTGAAACCTAAAAGAACCACAGGAGGGAAGGTGGTGTCTGGGGGAAGGTGTTCCAAGTAGAGGGAACAGCCATGCACAGCCCTCAGACAGGAACTCCAGACTCTCCTGGGCATGGAGGATGTGACAAACCCATAAGAGCCGTCCTTTAAGAGGGGACAGAGGAGGGCACGTCCACCCACTCGCCCCTGTGGCCCATTCTGGTTCTGTGGGGACCGGAAGTGGCTGTTAGTAGACTAGTTGGCAGTGGTCCTGCCAGCCTGCTTAGACACCAGTGTCCCGGCCTCCTGGCATCCTGAACAGTGGGGCAGCGGCAAAGAGGAGGAGTGACCGAGCTTCCTGACCGCGGCACAGAGGCTTGTCTTCTCTAAGAAAAACCACGTGCTGACCTGTGAGAGCTCCTGACCATGGCTTTCCTGGGAGTTATTCTCCACCTTAAAACTAATCAACAGCTCGTCATTGTCCTTAGGAAGAAGCCTAAACTCAACTCTATTGTCTGGCTCACCTCCTGTCACATCCCCCCCTCCACAGAATTCTGCTTCAGTGTCCGTGGGTTTCTTTCCGTCCTTGCACTGAGCCCGGCTTTCCCTGAGCCTTAGCAAAGGCTGTCCTTTCTGTTAGGCTTTCCGCTCTCACGCGCATCCATCCCGAGGCACACAGCATTGCTCCGCTTGGCTTTACCTGTGAGTTATTAGGAAGGCATTTCTGCAACTTGCCTTTGCTCCTCAGCCTTATTTTTGAGATTCACCCATGTCAATTCATGGAACTCTAGATCATTTCTACAGCTGTACATACTCACCACGTCTGTCCATCTTCCCCAGGGTGGACATTCAGACTGTGCACAGGTTTTGCCATTTCAAACCACTCTGCTACAAGCATTACTGTACGTGTCCCCTGATGCGCATGACACTTCCTCCTGGACTATAGCTCGGATGGAACTGCTGGGTCATCGTGCCCTCGCCTTCATCACTTTATCAGAGACTGGCAAGAGCTCTTCAGAGTGGTGGGACCACATGGTGGCTTTTAAGTCTCATCTGTCCCTCTGGATAATAAACGCCTTGTGGGCTCGGCTTGTCTGGCTTAAGTGCATTTCCAGAAGAGACAGAGGACACTAACACCCAACTGTACGATGAACGGCTGGACGCAGGAATTTAGCAGAATGTTGCACAGGCGAGCGGCCGGAGATCGGGGAGCGTCGGCTCGCGGCCTGCGGCAGGCCTCTCTTCCGGCTGCTCCTCTCCCGGAGGCCAAAAAGCCCGGCGCCGCCGGGGGAATCCGGGCTCTTTCCTCTGGGAGCCTCCGCAGCGCAGGGCGGGAAGGGCCCGGCCCCTGGGACGCTCCCGCCGGCGGCGCCGCCCTCCGCTCGGGCCCTCCCCCGCCCCGCGGTGACTCAGGCGGCGGTGACGGCAGCGGGAGGGCGGCGATGACGGGCGCGCGGCCGGGCGCCGCGGAGCAGCGCAGGGCAGGGGCT
>NC_060288.1:1277207-1341328 GCF_021613505.1 Equus quagga | reverse complement strand
GGGGGGCGGGGCGCGCGGTGTCCCCTCCCCCGGGGCGACGCGCCGCCTCCTCCCGGCTCGGGAAAACAGTCTCGGGAGCGCGAGCCTCGGTTCGCGCTGGCTGTGTGAGCGCCCCCGGGCCGGGGGTCTGCGTGTCGTGAGCGCCTTTGGCCCCGTCGCAGGCGCCGCGCCGCCGGCGTCGCTGGGCCGGCGGTCTGTTGCGGTCGAGGCGCCGGCCCAGCATCCAGGGACCCGCCCGAACGGAGCGCACGCGCCGGCGCGGCCGAGCTCCCCGCGGGGCAGCCCCGCGCCCCCGCCGTCCCCGCTCCGAGGCTGGGGCACCTGGCGTCTTCAGGCGACTCCTGTCCAAACAGTGAAGTGCCTTTGATCAGGACACCTGGTAGTTCCCCGATGCAGAGCTAGTAAGAGACGGACTGGCCCGGAGGGGCGTGGCCGACACCCCTGCGGCTGCACAAATGCAGGCCGTGCCGCGCGGGGCAGAGGACTCGGCGGGACACGCTGCTGGACGCGGCCCTGCCGGGGCGCTGGAGCCGGGGGGCGCCGAGCACGTCCGCCCGGGTCCGAAGCTGGCCCGGGCAGGCCTCCCTCCCGCTGGGACTCAACTCCGGAGTCCGCGGCCGACGTGCAGTCAACACCGCGCAGGCGGCGGCGCGGGGAGGGCGATGCCTGCGGGAGCTGGTGGTTGAAACTCCAGGCCCAGTGTCGAGCCGACCGCCCCGCCTCCCTTGGGCGAATTTTCCTTGTTTGGTGACAGCAGACACAGTCGAGGCCCTGCGGTTTGCTGGGAAGCCGCAGAGCGCGGCTCGCGGCCTGGGAGGGGCCGGGCGGAGCGTCTTCGCCGGTGGTGATCCTACTGTGCGGCTGGGAGGAGGGCCCTCGGCTCGCCTAGTTTCCCTCACTTGCCTGGTCTCTGAACTCACCGGGGCAAATGGGGAAAAACGCTCATCCCAGGGCCTCCCGCTAGGCCCCTGGAACGAGGATCCCAGGGCCTGGACGATCTTAGTCCCAAACCCCTCCCCGGGGGATGCTTTGGTCGGGGATGGTGGCATCAGTCGGATGCAGCAAACGTTTCGACCAGTTCTGGCGGAGGTCTGACTCGCCTGGGAAGGTGACGGTCAGCCGCCTCTCCTCCCCGTCCTCGCATCCGCCCTTCTGTGTCGGAATGCGGGGGCTTTGTGTCGGGCTGTGTAGTTCAAACTGCCTCTTCTCTCCAGTCTGAGTCTTGTAGGGCGACGATTAAATGAATTTTGCAAAAGCAGTTTAGCTGATTACGTTTTGTGCGCTGCCTCCCTCCCCGCCGGCCTCCATCTCGTCCGCTCCCCTCCGTTTATGACGGAGGAAGCAGACCCGCAGACGTTTCTCGATATGCCCAGTCACAGCTTGTCGGGGACAGATCCACACAAAGCTCTTTCTTTGTATTTTAGCACCAATTAATAATGATAATTGTTTTAGGAAAGAAGTGGCTTGTAAATAGTGACTCTGGGTAGTGAGAGAGAACGTCCTCGCCGCCTTAAGCGATCCACCCCAGAACCTCCGGGGAGCTGCGCTGGGAGGACACCCGGCTTCCAGTGCCACCTGGAGTCCAGGTTTGCGCTGGACAACTTCCTACCAAGGAGTCCATCTTAAGATGATTTGAGGACTCAAGTTTACTTGAAAAAAAAAATTAAGTAGAATATGTCTTTTAAAATATTCCCAGCAAAGACATTCATGAGCAGAGACTAGAACCAGAAGTTAAATTTTTGGAAATGAAATAAAAGGCTAAAACACAAACAGCACCCTTCCCCCAGGAGCCCTGAAAGGTGCCTTTGGTTTACTTCCTCGGCGGGCAGTGTGGACAGGAGGAGGAGGGGGAGTCGCTCCTTGTGTGGTGTTCCTTGAGTGCCTTCCTGGTCTTTCTAAGGGCAGCTGTACCAGAAGTTGGCAGCCTTTTCCTGAAACTGAGCGTCGGGTTCAGTGTCAGTGTCATATTGGACGTCTTTGGAATTGCGTTCTTTGTGTGTGTGATAGAGAGTCATTGGTTTAAAAAAGAAAGTTCAAACAATGCAAAAAAGTACAAAGGTGTCAGAATCCCGTGGCCTTGCACTCCGAGTCCCTCTAGCTGTCATCCTCAACCTCGGCTGCACATTAGAATTATTTGGGGAGGGTTTTGTTGTTACTGTTTTGGGGGGGAAGTTTTAAAAAATGCTGCTTAAGCAGAGATTCTGATTTGATTGGTCTGGGGTGGGGCCAGGGCACTGATATTTTTTGGTTTATTTTGTAGCTTCCCAGGTAATTCTAATATTCAGCTGGGGTTGAGCGCTTCCCCAATCCCCTGTATAAAATAATTAGTATTGATGACAACTGAAAGCTTTCAGAGTCTGAAATTAATATGGACAATCTAAGCATAAAATAGGAAACTGACTCCACCTACCACTAAAGACTCATAGAAACATGATTAAGAACAGTAGTTATACGAAGGCATGATGACGTGCCGTCATCCCTTCATCCGCAGTTTAAATCCTGGTGGCTGCTGAGCGCCCTCGGGCAGGTTGGTTAATGTCCAGGCCTCAGATTCCTCCTCCGGAAACTGGAGACACCAGTAGTTCTTTCATAGCGCCACGGGGCCAGGCACGCCGTGATGGTGTGATTATTCGTGCCACCTGGGAGCTGGCAGTCACCACAGCTGTCGTAAATCGGCACAAGCTAAATTGGAGAGGAATTTGGCAATATATATCAAAGGCTATTTAAAAAGCTATTTTTTGTTAAAAGTTTCATTCCTGGCAGTTCATTCTTAGGGAACTATGTCAAAAAAAGAACATGTCAATTTTCAGATATCTATAGCATCATTTCTCATAATAGGAAGAAATAGGAAATGGGGAGTAATAAGAAATAAGGTTAAATGAAAAAAGAAGAAGCATCTTTTAAAAATATTTAGGCATATCTTCCTGATGCTAATGAAGTCCCCGTTGTCCCTGCATTGGTTGGGTGTGGCCTGGGCCATCGTCCTCATCATTTGTTAAACACTTACTTTGTTTTAGGCTCTGAGCCAGACACCTTACATATGTTGTCAGTTTTAGCCTTCCCAACAATGCTGTGAAGTACACACTATTATGGCCCCTAATTTTTTCCTTTTCTTTTTTTAATTTTTATTGAGATCATATTGGTTTATAACTGTGTAATTTTAGGTACATTATTAAATAGCAGTTTCTGTATAGACTGTGTCATGCTCATCACCAGTAGTCTAGTTTTTATCCATCACCATACATAGGTGCCCCTTTACCCCTTTCTCCCACCCCTCACCGTGCCCTTCCCCTCTGGTAACCACCAATCTGTTCTCTTTGTCCGTGTGTTAGTTTATCTTCCACATATGAGTGAAATCACGCGGTGTTTGTCTTTCTCTGTCTGGCCTATTTCACTTAACATCATAGCCCCAAGGTCTGACCCCTGATTTATTGATGAGGACACACTGAGGCAGGGTGGGATTCAAATTCAAGTTGGTCTGTCTTGGAGTCCACACACTTAACCGACCACGTTATACCTCTGGTCCCAGACACTACTTCCCCTGGAGGCTCTCCAGGACACCGAAGAACGAAAACAGTGGTCGGTAAAGCTTCATTTAGCCCTGAGGAAACCAAAGCTTCAGCAGATTATTAAGAGTTATATACCGTGTGTTTTAGCCAGCCCCGGGGGTCTCGTGGTTAAGATCGAGCCCTCTCGTGACCATGGGCTGGCTTTGTTTCCCAGTTAGGGAACCACACCACCCGTCTGTCGGTTGTCACACTGTGGCAGCTGCATGTTGTTGTGATGCTGAAAGCTATGCCACCAACATTTCAAATACCAGCAGGGTCACCCATGGTGGACAGGCTTCAGCGGAGCTTCCAGGCTAAGATAGACTAGGGGGAAGGACCTGGCCACTCACTTCCAAAAAGATTGGCCATGAAAACCATAGGAATAGCAGCAGAGCACTGTCTGATATAGCGCCCGAAGGTGAGAGGATGGTGCAAAAAGACAGCAGCGTTCTGCTCTGCTGTACACAGGGGCGCTAGGAGTTGGAATCCACTCCATGGCACTCACAACAAATTGTGTGTTTTGTCTTCACTGAGAGCTGAATAAGGGTCAATTGTAATAAACAGGAAAACAAAGTGGAGCTTCTCAGCCTTGGAAGGTCGTGCATGTCGGCCTGGGGCCCTGCTGGCCTGCAGCCCCTGACCCGCTGGCCCGGGCTTCCCAGGTCTCCGCGCCGCCCGGCCCGCTCTTAGAGCTGAGGAGCGCAGGCATAAAGTTTGGGCTTTGGGATCACACAAATTCAGTGATTTCACAGAAAAACTCTTTGGCCACAGGCAATTATCTGAGCCTGGGAGCCCTAATTTCTTCATCTGTGAAGTGGAGACTATACCTAGCTCATGAAGTTGTCATATTCTCAAATAGAAAATCGGTGGAAATGCTGAATGCCGTGTCCATCACGCCGCTGCACTTGGCGAGCGTGAGTTCCTTCCGTGGTTCTTTCACACACTGCGGGAATGGTGTTCACCGGTCCGTGTTTGGAGTAGAGGCCCCTGTGCAAAAGGGGACCTGGGTGTGTGTGTGCACGTGTGTGTGTGTGTGTGTGCATGCACATCCACGTGTCCACAGGTGAGGGGTGAGACCCTGGAGCCCAAGAGTGCAGGCACCCAGCGGCCCTGCCCTGAAGCCACTGCTCACACAGGTGCACTTTGTCTCCGACACATCTATCGAGTGCCTTGTTTTTCTGTTTGTTTGGTTTCTTTAAAATATTTTTCTAATTCTTACCAAACTTAGACAAGAAAAGGCATGTAGAGCTGAAGATGGACCAGGCTTTGCTGCTCATCCATAATGAACTGCTCAGGACGAACTTGACGGTTTACTGGAATTCTGAACGCTGTTATCATGTAGGTATTGACTTCATGCTCACAATGCTGTGCGCTTTGGGGCTGGTTTGATATGATCCTTGATGCTCTCATACCTGAAGCCCTTTGCATGTTGACTTCAGTTTTATATATAAGGAAATAAACAGGGTCCAGAGCAGAAATCTTTGGGAGAATGCCGAACAGAGGGCAGCGTCGGCTTCTTCTCTTTACCCTACCCATCTTTAAAAACCAGTTCTCAGTGATAAGCAAAATTGATAGACCGTGTTTTATTTTACTCCTCTCCCTAATGCATAGCCTTCTTGCTGGACCAGAGAAGGAGTGAGACATCTGGGTTTTCTCCAAGGGTGAGGGTAGTGAGGACAGTGGGGAGGCTCGAGCTGAGGCAGTGGCAGTGCTTCCAGGATCTGCCCTTCTGATGATAAAGAATTTATTTTATCTGAAGGTGTTACTCCTATTCCAGGCCTTGTTGCTTTTTAATGACAGGCTTTTCTTCCATGTAAAATAAAATGTTCATTATTTCCAAATGAAGAGCTTCAATGTGCCTCCTTCAAAGGAGGAATTTTAATATATAGGGACCTGTTTACTGTAAATAGCTTTAAAAAACAAATAGGCCCCCCAAATGGATGAAAAGATGATGGAGCAATACATGATAGCTCCTCTATTATTGATTAAACCCATTGAAAACTCTGCAAAGTAATGTGAAACAAAGACAATCTATAATATTAGAAAACTAGCTCAAGACAAAGAAAAGATTTATCAACCTATGAGAAGGACCTAGAAGAACCCTGGAAAAAATCAATAACAGGTGAATTTAAAGGCCACAAGAATTACAGATAATTCAGAGAATGGGCAAAACATCTTCTAAAAAGACGTAATAAAGGTCCAAAATCCTCAGAAAAACAAGTTGAAAGGAAAAAAAGGCTGCCTTATCAAGATATTAGCCGTCAGGCAAGTAAGAGCATCTTTAGGATAAAAAAATGTAGAATCATTGGTATGAAACAAGGACACTGGTGACAGATTTGAGACTCAAAAAACAGGAAGAATTGACTACACGAGGCCAGTTCAAGGAAATTGCTAATTTATTTAAAAGGGCATGGAAATAATTCTGTCCTAGGAAAATGTGTAAATGAGCAGCACAGAGTTTGTACTTAAACGTCATTGTAGAAAATGTCCCATAATTGCAAAAAAGACCTCAGTCTGGAATTTGGGAAGACACTTGTGATCCTTTACAGGTTAAACAACCAGAGAATGATGCCTAGACGTAAACTGTTTTAAATTTTGAACTTTAATGACCATTTAAAGATCTTTAAGCCAATATAAAGAGACTAGTATTCAAAGGAATGCCAATTATAATAACTTTGTGTTTAGTAAACCAAGTGATAAAAATTCAGGAAGGGTGGACTCACATCCACACAGTATTGAACGGTGACAGCATGCCGTGGAGATCAGTTACCTAGCCGCGTTGGGAATTTCCTCTTCGTCTCTCCTCCCTTAAAGCAGAAAGACCTAGAGACACATAAACATTGGAAAAATGTGCAGACTGGATGTCATAGCTTCAAGACAGCTAAAGAGCCTGATAATGTGATAGCAACTTCTTTTGAAAGAGAACAAGAATTGGAGAAAGGTTGTTACTCTGTTAACTATGAGTAATTACTATAATTGACTAAATAAAAGTAAGATGTAACTGACAAAAAAAGAAAAGAAAATTCCTTTTTAGAATACGCAACAAAACTCCTTAGGGAATCTGGATCTCGACGGGAGAGAATGGCAAAGTGGGGAGTGGGAAAGGAAGACAGAGATGCTGTGCTTTCATTGCCTCAAAGGAACCCAGAGTGGGTATCTGTTAGTCTTGACTGTTTATTATTTTTAAACATAAATTAGAATAAACAAGGACATTTTGTTTTTTTAAGTGGCCACGGGCAATTATCTGAGCCTGGGAGCCCATGTTTTTAAGTAGACATGTTCTGTGATAAATATAATAGTTAAGGTTATTATATCTTTAAAATATTATTAAACAAGAATATGCAATATGGAAAATATATAAAGACAAGAATAGAGGAGCAACTTCAGGGCAGGTAAGTCTAGACAAATTATAATAAATGCAAATGGACTAACGTATAAGAATAAGACTCAGATTGTATTAAAATGTGAATTATTTTTTGGAAAGAAGAAAGTTAGACATACGTTGATTAATAACATTAAAAACTACAGTGTAATAATATGTATTGTATTTATGAAGAAAACGTTGAAAACAGAAAGACATATGCAGTTATACTTTGATGGAGGTAGATGTTGGAATAAAAAGGGCCCATCAAGCTTTAGCATTTGCATAGATCATAAAAGAAATATTAATAGTAAAATATAAGCACACTAAATAAAAAGTTTCCAAATTTGTATGGGCCCCTAAAACATGTAGAAAATAATGTTAGAAACTACAGAACAAAGTTGTGGTGAGAAATGATAATTCACTATTATCAGACTACGATAGGTCAAGTCAGTTAAGGTTTAAGGATAAAACTGGTGAACTGAGTCAAACCACAAAGTGGTGAAGTGGTTAAGAGCATGGGGTCTGCAGCCGGAGTGCTGGGTTCGAATCCTGCTGCTGTCACTTCCTACCTCTGTGACTTTGGGTACACAACTTACTTTCTCTGTGCCTCAGTTTCTTCACCTGTAAAGCTGAGGAGATGATGGACCCCTCCTCTTTGGCCACTGTGAGTGTTAATGACTAAAGTATGTAAGTTGTCTGAAGCAGAGTAAGACCTCTGTGTAAGTGTCAGTGTTATTGACAGTACACGTAAGTAATGCTTGTGGAGGGATTAAGTATAAAAAATAGATAACTTCAAAAATATCTATATATATTTCACGAAACATGGATCATGTATTAGACTAAATAAATGCAAAACACAGAGAGTATACATTCTGCGATCTCGCATCTCAGCACAACAAAACAAACGAATCTAAGAGGAGATAGAATACAAACACGTATTCCATACAACAGTCGTTGGTCTGGACAAAGCAATTCTTGTGAAAAATTTCATTTAAATGCTTCTGATAATGAAGGTGATGATAGGAGAAGTTGCAGCTAGTGTGCACTGGGGGCTGGCTCGTGCCCGAGGTGTGTCACATCGGTGACCCCGCAGAGGGGATACACTGGCTTCTGCAAGTGGGAATCCTGCTATTAGGAGCGGTACAGTGGCTATTCTGGGTTACTCAGTTAGCAGGGACCAGCTGCTCTGGGGCCACGCTGGGATTCACACCCCTTACTCGAGCTTCCGAGGCGTCCCTTCTCAGCATCCTGCTTTGTGGTAAACTGCAAGAAAAGGGGAAATGCAGAGCTGTGGAGTAGAGTTCTCAATGTTTTGGAAAAAGTGGTGTCGTCATCCAAACCAGAAGGAAAACGGAAGCAATGAAAATAATAACTAAGTAAACTGGAAAGTGAGAGAAAAACTGAAATAAGAATAAGTCAAGAGAGGATTTTTAGAAATAAAAGTCACACAATTGATAAATTATTGATAAATTTAAGAGAACAATGGAAAGTAGTGAAATTAGGAGTTGGGATCTATATAACCGCTGTAATTGAAATGATTATGATCTAATGAACAGTTACAAGGTGGTAAATTTGATATTCAAAAATTGATTTCCTTCAAAAAACATAGTATGAAGAGTGATTCAAGAAATTGAAAACATAAATGGATCAGCAACTGATTAAGAAATCTGGAAAGTTATAATAAAGTTTTCCACCTGAAATAGGTGATTTTTTCCTACATTTTTCAAATAAATAGTTCTCAATCAATATAAGTTGATCCTAGCCCGCCTGGCAAATGATGGCTTGATATCTGATTCGTCCTGCAGTATAGATAGAATGTTAACCTTAAAATCTGTCAAAGACATGAAAAGCAACACAGGTCAATCTTTCTAATTCATATGGGTGCAAAAACCTTAAATGAAATTCTGTCAAGTAGAATAAGTTGGCATATTCAAATATTTATTTATGATGACTTACATTTGTATCTTTGAGGAATCTGTAGAACTCATAAGGAAAATGATGAAATTTTATGGGAAAAATGTAGGCTAAATGGAGAGAGAGCTGCTGCACTCTGATAGGAAAAATGGCAGTACTTCCCAAATTAATTCAGACATTTAACACAATTGCTGTTAATGTATCAATGGATACTTTATAGAATCTGTAAATGAGCCCAGAATTCATATGAAAAATAAATGAGCGAGAGAATCAAAGGGTGGCCCAAAATTAGAAGGAGTGATACAGAGACTGCTGCCCAGATGAGGAAACATGACAAAGCACAGTCATTTCTGAGCCACAAAAGAGAACTGAAGACTGATGGACCAGAATAAGAGTAAGAAATAGAATCTAAATTCACATAAGAATTTAACGTATTAGAACTAAAACCATGGCGAAAGGTATTTAGAATTATTGTATACCATCTGTCAAATATTCTAAGTGGATTCAAGTTAAAAAGAACCTCCACAAACTTAAAAAATACTAAAAAAGGCAGAATACATTTTTAAACTAATGAAGCAATGGAAATAACAAGCCAGATTAGAATGACTATGTAAAAACTTTAAAAACTTGTAATTAAAAGCCGCAGAATATAATAAGATGAAAAGGAAAGCACTAGAATGGGTAAATATTTGAGATAACTAAGAGTTTAATATTACAGTGTATGAAGACATATTTCTAAGATTATATTCAAGGGAATTTGGTGTTTAACAGATGGTTCACACTAAAGTAAACACAATAGCAAAAGAATAGTGAATTATTTCATCTACTGATAATTTAAAATGTAACCTTAATGCTGTGATATAAATATCACATGAGCAAAAAGAAGAGTGGTTTTAAATTCTGGTAAGGCTAATGAGAAATAAGTATATTGTTGTAATTTTTGAGTACTATTTGGCCACATGTACCAAGAACCGTGAAAGTGATTATTTTTTATCCAGTAATCTCATTTTTGGAAATTTATCTTAGGGAAAGAATTTAAAGGAGTAAGAACATTATGTGTAGATATTTTTAAACAATATCATTTATATAAATTATATACAGAAAGATAAAACAAGCTTTGAAAGCAGGCTAAATACAATTATAGTATTTGATGGAATACAATGCCACCATTAAAAACTAAATATGCAAATTGGGTAGAATCATGGAAATTTATTCAATAATATTAAGTAAAACCCAATAGAATGCAAGATTTAAGGTATGCTGTATTTGTTAATTAGTAAAAAATTTACCTAGAATAAAGATTGTACAGTTCCATGGCAACACATAGTTATGTAGCAAATTTTACGGAATTCTTGAAATTTAAAATTTTTTCTAAGTATGAAGGAAAAGTCATCTCAGGATCTTCAGTTGGATGTTGATGTCCTCCCACACTCAGCAGACCTTCAAACACCTCTGACAGTTGGCTTGTGCTTGTCTTTCGTAGTGCTTGTTTCAGGTTCTGGTAAACGTTTCCCAGAGTAGAAGGGCTGGGGAGCCCAGCATCGCGGCCGTGGGTGTGAGCACCCAGCACGGGTCCATCCTGCAGCTTAAGGCCACCGAGGAAGAGAAAGAAGTTTGTAGGTTTGTACCTGCTCTATGTGACCTACTGAAGTCTGCTTTTTCACTCTATTTTTCTTTCTGTTTGGTTTTTGGTTTTTCCCTTCTTTAAAATATGTTTCTATATCTTTCCTGTTCTGCACCTAGGAATGCCTTTCGCTCTGCCTTGATGACATTACCGGAATCCAACTCTTATTTCCTAATCTAACTGTTTTTCTTAATTTTACCTAATTTTTGTAGGCTGGAATACAAATTTGGAGAATTTGGAAACTATTCTCTCTTGGTAAAGCACGTCCAGGATGGAGTTGATAGAATTGCCTGTGACGTAGTTGTCAATGAGGATCCAGTTGACAGTAACCTTCGTACGTATATGTTCTTTGTAGATTTTTATATTTGCATTTTCTGAGTTTTTGTTTTTGAGCACTGTTTGCAACACTTCATGTAATTTAAAACCTGGATTATATGTTATCTATCCCATTTAGTCATGGTATATTTATAATGTATTTATTGTGTCAGTGGAGTATACCAAGAAAGTTATGATATATAAAAAAATTATATATCATCATATTGTTGTTATTTATTTTAATTGTGAAGCATAAATAAACCAAAAAAGTTAATGCGGTGGAAAGAAACTAGAAATAGGGCAGTTGACTGTCAAGTATCTTTCCTTGTTTTAGGATTTAGGTGCAGTATTTCCCGTATGTCTTTCGTTGACAGTCCAGAGGTCCCCTTAGGTTAAGCAGGGACCGTTCATTCTCTGATAACTCCACTGAAGAAAATTTCTCGCCCTGAGCCCCCGTTAGGCCATACAAGGAATCCCTGGGCATCAGTAAGCACTGTTCACAGTGAAGGTATTGAAGACGGTGGGTCATGTCACAGGGGCCAATGTGAAAGGGCCAGCGTGGGATAATTTAAGCATTGAAGACAATAATGAATGTAACTGATGGAAACACACTGGCTATAGCAAACCAATGAGTTCATTAGGAAACTAAAAAGAGCGAGCCCCCCGCTCCAGACAAAAACAGAAGCAATACTTGGGTTGCCTTTGGAGATAACAGCGGTGCCTGACATTAACCAGTGTGATTTAAAATCATCAGTCGAAAGGAAAAATTTAAGCACTTATCCTGACTTTCCTGTTGTAACTGTATTGTAGGATAACCAAATAGTCCTAGATGATGAGGGTAAATTCTTTAGAGAAGAATTCTGGCTAATAAATGTGGCAGCATGGCAGAATATTTGCAACCCCTAATGAAATGATTGACTTGGGTAAAAATTGTGAGTAGATGAAACCATCGGATGAAAGGGGAAGTGTGCACGGGAGGGGGCAGGCTTTCACTGGCCGAACACCTGCACCGGGCACGTGCTCTGTCCCCGGAGATCTCCTGATGTGGCACAGTGGGAAAGGCAGCACCGCCCGTGAAGCATTCTTGACAGGAAAAGTTGAACTTTTCAGTCAAGGCTTGACCGCCAATTTCCCCTCTACAGAGCATTTGGAGGCTAGAGGAACAAGTCAGCGACACCAGGAGGAAGCGTACAGACAGATCTAGAACCCGGGACGTCCTACTAGAGGACAACTGACCTGGTGTTTAAACACGTCGCTGGCTGCTTACAAGTAAATGAGACTGAGGGACACAGTGAGCAAATGCAGGATGTGGACCTTGTTTGATCCTGACTTGAGCACACTGACTACAAACAACATTGTTGAGACAACTAGAAAAATTTGAGTGCGGACTCTGTTAGCTAGGGAATTATTCTTAATTTGGTACGACATTGTAGTTATGTAACAAAAGGTCCATTTTTAAGAAACATATAATTTTGAAATAGTTTTAGATTTATAGAAACGTTGCAAAAAAGATTTCCTATACACCCGTCGCCCAGCTTCGCCTCAGGCCCTAAACTGTCTAATCATGGTACAGTTATCCCATACACAGTTACCGAAACCAGGAACCTCACATTGAGACAGTACTAATAGCTGATTACACACTTTGCAAATTTCTCTGATTGTCTCTTCTAATGTCCCTTTACTGGTCCAGGATCCAATCCAGGGACCCACGTTGCCTTTAGTTGTCAGGTCTCCCTGCTCTCCTCTACTTTGGAGCTGTTCCTCAGCCTGTGTCGCTCACGAGCTTGACACTTTCGAAGAGGACAGCCAGTTATTTTGTTATTTGGATTTGCGTGCTGTGTCCTTGTGACTAGGTCAGGGTCATGCCCTTTAGGGAGACCACCGCAGAAGTGATGCGGTGCCCTTCTCCGTGGGCACGCCGGGAGCTGCGCGATGCTGATACACCTTTTACGACGCCCGTGCTTAGAGATACATCTGAAGATGTAGGGATGAAATCACGAGATGTCTGGGATTTACTTAAAAATACTTTAGGCAAAAAAACAGAGGGGAGAATGGTAATAAATGAAGCAGGAGTGACAATATCTTGATAATTCTAGAATCTGGGTGATGAGTATGTGTGGGTTTATTATACAATTCTCTGTACTTTCAGGTATGTTTGATATTTTCGTAATGAAAATTAGCACTCCCCTCATGAAGTGTCCGAAATTATTTATAGGAAATTTAGCATAAGAATGTAGGCTTTTCCCGCATTGGTTTCCATTTTTATTTGTTTGCATGTTTCATTGAGAGTAATGTGATGATGTGACAACTTTGATGCTGAGTGATGACATTTTTGGTGATGACGGGTTCCTTCTGTTTTTGTAGCTGTGACTGTCGCGTTCCTTATTGGTCTGGCGCTCGTTATTGCCGTGTGCTTTCTGCGGTTCTTGTTGAGGTGAGCAGATGTTCAGGGAGGACACAGTTGGGGAAAGTAGAATTAGAAATTATATGTTCAGGGGCCGGCCCGTGGCCGAGTGTTTGAGTTCATGCGCTCTGCTTCGGTGGCCCAGCGTTTCACCAGTTCGAATCCTGGCACCACTCATCAGGCCACGCTGAGGCGGCATCCCACATGCCACAACTAGAAGGACTCACAACTAAAAAAATACACAACTGTGTACCGGGGGGGCTTTGGGAGAAAAAGGAAAAAAATAAAATAAAAAATAAAAAATATGTTCAGAAAAGTAATTTGACCCTTCAAATGCCCATTCTTCTTTGATTAAATGAATGCTTCTTGTGTCCACCATGCCCCGTCCAGTCCTAGGCAGTGGGGATGAAGCGTAGCATAAGAGATGGTCCTTGACTTCAGGGAAATGATCACCTCGTTCTAAAGGATCTTTGCCTTCAGTCCTCCCACATGGCTGAAAAAGTAGAAGGAAATGCTTGAGAAATGATTATTTCCTGAGAGGGTCTCACATCCTGCTGCGTAGAGACTGGGAGCAGTGGGTGACAATTTTGGGAGGTGCTGCCACACTGTGCTCTCTTGCTCCTCTCCGGCTCTGAGGCCCAAGGCCTCCCCTCGAGGCCAGCCCCTCCCAGCCGGGGGACCTGGCGGCAATGGCGAGGACCGAGGAGGAGGTGCGGCAGGGTTAGCAGCTAGGAGAGGGAATTCCTTCTCGTCCAGCTGGGTAAGAGCGATTCTGGTGAGAGTGAATTAGGAACCTGGAAAAGAAGAAAGTGAAACAAGTGCAGACCTGGTAAACGACCTTTTAAAGGGAAATTCTTTCATGTTTTAAAGGGAATAAGACTGACTGAATTTTCACATGCTCAGCCTGTTAGGGTCTCAGGAAAGACTGTAGATTTTATTGGTGAGCAGTATCCAAATTGGAAGGAAGAACGTACTTTAAGTCTGCTGGCTTAGGGGAACCCTGCGACTTTGGGGCGTTTGTGCACTCTGACCCTCTACCTCGTGGGTCCTAGAAACAGTGTAATTTCCTGTGGGAGAGACCTGGCTATGTGAGGGTCAAAGAACCCCTTGCAGCTCAGAAGCAGATGTTTAACCTAACTGCTTTTTAGGGGCATGATCCTTTTGAGGAGCATAATCCTACTGGAGGAGTTTCGTTTCTTTGAATTAAGGTATTATCTTGTCAATCTTTTGATAAGATGCAAATGATGTTCCAGTTCTTTAGAGTGTTTTCATTTGGTGCTTTTAATATGAATGGGTCTGTCACATCATGTTTTAAAGTAACTGATAGCTGATATTAAGCTCTTGCTAAGAGAAGAATTCCATCCTTGCTGTGGAATTAAAACTCTTTTTGTTTTGGTGAGGAAGATTGGCCCTGAGCTAACGTCTGTTGCCAGTCTTCCTCTATTTTGTATGTGGGATGCTGCCACAGCGTGGCTTGCTGAGTGGTGTATAGGTCTGTGCCCAGGATCCAAACCTGTGAGCCCCAGGCTGCCCAAGCAGAGCACGTAAACTTAACCACTATGCCACCAGGCTGGCCCCTGAAACTCCTTTTTGCATGTGATTCTGCCTTGCAGCCTACAGGCAGAATGCAGTTGTTGGCAAAGCAAGAGTCCTTTGTACGTTGTTCTGTCCCTTTCCAGTATGCCTGTGAAAGTTCAGGTTTGTCTGAACCAGAACAGAATCTGAAAAAGCAGTAAGAAAAAAGCACCTCTCCCTTTTCACTTGGGGAACAACATCTACAGGAAAATTAAGTGCTTTTTTTCTTTTTAATTTTGAATATCTTAACGTCTTTTCACCCTTCCTTAGAAGGCTCTGCCTTAATATTTTCCTGTGATGCTGATGTCATTAGTGCTGAGTGAACTAGAAATGGGAGTTGAATTGTGGGGAGAAGAAGAGAAGAATTAAAACTATAAGCATTGGATATATGAATCATGTTTGGATACTGATTTGAACATTTAAACTGTAAAAAATCTTATCACAGGGAAATTGAACTGGCTATTTGATGATATTAAGGAATTACTGATAACATTTTAAAATGTGATCATGGTATTGCAGTGACATTTAAAAATGAAAAGAGCCCTTATCTTTTAGCGATACATACTGAAGTATTTATGGGTGAAATGATATGATGCCTGTGATTTTCTTTAAAATAATCAGTCCGGGGCTGGCCCCGTGGCCGAGTGGTTAAGTTCGTGTGCTCCGCTGCAGGTGGCCCAGTGTTTCGTTGGTTCGAATCCTGGGCACGGACATGGCACTGCTCATCAAACCACGCTGAGGCAGCGTCCCACATGCCACAACTAGAAGGACCCACAACAAAGAATATACAACTATGTACCGGGGGGCTTTGGGGAGAAAAAGGAAAAAAATAAAATCTTAAAAAAAAAAAAAATCAGGAGAAAGGGGCAGTGGGGGGCAGTATAGATGAGGTAAGATGTGTAGATACTTGTTGAAGCTTGGCGATGGGTCCATGGTGGTCCATTATACTAATTTGTCTACTTTTGCATACACTTGAAACTTTCCACGACCAAAATAAAAGGAAAGAAAAGGAAAAAGTCCTGTGCATCAGATAATTTAAATGTGCAAATTTTATACAAAACATATGTTTTACCAGGCTAAAATGTACTTTTTAAAAAAAGTAGACAGTTTATTTCCAACTTCCCCAATTCTTCCATAGATGAGCATGAGGTTGGTCACACTTTTCAGGACCGAGAAAGCTGGGGCCGGCCTGGCGGCATAGTGGTTAAGTTCGCGCACCCTGCTTTGGTGGCCCAGGGTTCGCAGGTGTGGCCCAGGCACAGACCTAGCACTGCTTGTCAAGCCTTGTTGTGTTGGCTTAAAATAAAATAGAGGAAGATTGGCACAGATGTCAGCTCAGCGACAATCTTCCTCAAGCAAAAAGAGGAAGATTGGCAACAGACGTTAGCTCAGGGCCAATCTTCCTCACACACACACACACAAAAGCTGGAAGCACGGTACCTAAAAGAGCTTATATTAAGTTAGAAATGGCATATATGATCTCCACTAGAGAGCCGTTGACGATTTACAACCAAACTAAGACACGCATTCTCCTGATTTTCTAATCAAACATTGTACTTACTAAAAGTACTCATTTAATTGTTCTCATATACCAAATAAAAAATACTAAGTATTAATTATTATTTGAAAATGACAAACTGGCCTGTGAGTTGTGAGTGCAAGAACACCAGTTTGCCAAATCATGTCTTGGGCTGAGAAAGGCTTCTCTGTGGACTTCAGTAATGGTCTGTGGGCACGCAGCCTTAGCACAGTTCTTGTTCTTAGGGGCACGACAGACACACTGAATAAAAGGGAAGCCATCTAGGGAAATTGCAGAATTGTGAATAACAAACAACACTACCACATCGAATCACTCAGCAATCTGTAGTGTATTGGAAATCAGGATTCATTTCCATTTAAAAATGCAAAAGAGGTAAGGAGAAATGACCCAAATCAGAATATAAACGTTGTATGAAAGAGCTAAGATACGTCTTTTGAAAGATTTTTCCCAAGTAGAAATCTCATTTTAAAGAAAAACCAGTAAATATGTGTATCTTTTGTTAACCATGTAAATCAATTCCATATCATCTGGATATCTTTTTGACCCAAAGCACCCACCTAGGAAACAGAACCCAATAATGAACGATCTGAATCACTCCAAAGTCCCTTTCAGACTTTCTCAGTGTGCACATTCACGTTTTCGTTTCGCTGTGATGAAGTCTGCATGTTGGGTTATTGCTTGTAGTCAGTAGTTAGCTTTCGTATTTCTGTGTGTGGACAGAGCCTCATTCTTGCGGTGTCCCGCGTCTCATCTGTCACACAGCTGTCACAGACTGTGTCTAGTCGTTCCTGTATGGAGTGCGTTTGGTCATTTGCAGTTTTTGCTATTCTGTAATAGTATTACTGATAAGAATTCCAGCCACAGGGAGTAATGATCTCATTTCACTCACACGACAACTCGTGAGCGCAGGCGCTGTCGCCGTCCCTCTGTCACTGATGAGGACACTGCTGGAAAGGTCCAGCAGTTACAAGCACTGCTGCTATGAACTTTGATTTCTACTTTTGTTTTGTTAAAAAACTTTAAAACATTTACTTCTTTGACTTGTGTAGAATACGAACTTTAATTTTCTTTCAATTTGATATCCAATCATTTTGAAAATTCTGCCTAAGAAAATAAATTAACTGAGGCTTTTTTAAATTTACAGTTTGGATGACTTTAATAATTGGATTTCTAAAGCAATAAATTCCCGGGAAACTGATCGCCTCATCAATTCTGTGAGTATTAGAATGCGTCCTGTGTATCCTGGGTGGTTTTCTAGATTTGGAATTTGTAATTCTCTATTTAATAACCTTTCTATCTGGTTTAATTAATCTTATTTATATTGTGGGAGGCCAGGCCGTGTGTCCTGTCTTCTTAATAGAGAGCGGCCTCCTTGCCGCTCCTGTGAAGGGCACACCCCTCTCTCCAGTGGGGCTGGGGCTCTGGGCTGTGTTGTGATCACGATGTGGAGACATCCGTCACTCTGCAGGCAGCTCTGTTGAACTGATCCAGTTAAGCAGAGAGCGTCAAGATTCAAACAAAAGGAGAAGAGACATTGATATTAGATCTAGAAACACTATGGCCTACTGGAACAATTGGAGCATGATATTTGTGTTAATAAATTCATTATGGACATGTTTGCTGGTACACGTGTACCAAACACACTTGTGGACCACTTCTTTGTGGTCATTTATCAACTTGGCCACTGCAAGCTCAGAGGAGTCACAGAAATAAAATAAAGTGAATCACCAAACCTCTAGGTGGGATCTTTACAAGAGCAAGTATTGTTCAGAACAACGATCTTTAGCTTTCCACTCTTAATTTCTTCCCTAAAAAATAGAGAAATGAGACTTACTCATTAGCATTATGGATTGTCATGTCTTCCTCCTCTTTTTTCTGAAGGAGCTGGGATCTCCGAGCCGGGCAGACGCACTTGGCGGTGACAGCCAGCTAGAAGCATGGGGCCCAGCCGCGGTGCCGCAGCGCCTGCGCTGTGTGGACACATTCAGGGGGTACGTGGGGCTCCGTCGTACCACGGTGGGCACAGGGAGCCTAGGATTACACATAAACACACTTTTAACTGAAGGCATTTTACATATATTTTTTACTTCCTAGGCTAGAGAGGATGTCTTGCTGTAAAAACAAATCAGCAGGCTGTCCTTACTTGAACGCCGTCACGATAGCCAGTACATATGTTGCTAGAGACGAGTAGTGGGACAAGGCCCGAACCGGCCGCCACTGGTTGTAGCTCCTGCTGAGTTAAGGTCATTCACAGTTGGGCTGTACGTGTGGTTCCCCCGTCCATCTGCGTCCCCATGGCCAGTGAGCAGCTTGCACAGATGAGAAGCTGCAGCAGTCCAGAAACGAAACAGCCGTCTTTGTCCTTCACCAGTCCCGCAAGACAGCTTGTGACAAAAGCAATGTCAGGCCCTTTTGATAGCAAACCCAGAGTCATACAGTAAGCTGTTATTATTTTATAGTTGTGGCAGAAGAATGAAGGCCAAGACCAAACTCTGAAAATAAAGTATAAAACTATATAGCTGAAAATAAATATCTAGGTGTCAGGTCTTCCATTTCTACCCACTGAGGCCTTTTAAACCCCGTGATAACCTTATAATCCTGTCCCAGCCGCACCAGAGCTCTGAGTGTGCCTGGTGTGTGTATTTGAAGCCAGGGAATAATAACAATGATGATAGAAATCATCAGAACAATTGCTAACAATTTTTGAGTTCTCACTGTGTGCCAGGCACTGTTCTGACTGGCCTTCGTTTATTTAATCTCCTAGACATCCCTTGAGGTATCTACTTTTACTGTGCCGGTTTTATAGATGAAGAAAGTGAGTCACAGAGTTAAGTAACTTGCCCAAGGTCACGCAGGGACACAGCCGGACAGCCAGGATTCGATTCCAGGCAGTTGGGCTCCAGAGTTCCCACAAATTACCCCCTCAACCTACTAAAGTCTTCACTCCTGCATTCGGCAGAATTAGCGTCAAACAGTAGCACGTTGGGAATCTGTTTTATTGTGTTCCTCTTTCTTTCCGATTCTCGTTGCCGCCTTTGGCGATGAGATGTTCACAGGTGGGCAGGAACTAGCATGTGTTAAGTACCCAGCGTGAGCCGAGCACTGTCTCCTAATATCCCGACGGTCCAAGGTGAGGAGCGCTCCCTCTTTTACAGAGAAGCGCTCTGAGATATTGAGGAGGGTCCTGCCCAAGGTCTGAGGGCTCCTAAGAGGGAAGGGCCTGAGATCCGAGCCCTCAGCTCTGACTCTGCCTGCACGCCTTCTGCGACAGTTGTTTAGCTGAGACATCTGAATAATTAGCACAAAACTGAGTGGTCGGAAGTGTTTTGCTTGTTTTCAGGTTATGCAGTTTAGTGTCAGTCTACACTCTTGTTAAGACGTCATGTTGGAAACGTTGGCAGCAGGGCTCCGGGGTAGGGCCCTGGCTGTGGTGATGAGAAGCAGTGGCTTCCTGCTCTTTAAGTGTCATCTTGCGTCGTGACTGCACCTTGAGTGCAAGCGAGTCTCTTGCAGTCGGGCCGTTCCCTGTCACATGTGCCAGCCCTGAAAGCCTGCCCTTTGTTGCTTTACAGGATAGCTCTCATCATCATGGTCTTCGTTAATTACGGAGGAGGAAAATACTGGTACTTCAAACACTCGAGTTGGAATGGTGAGACTTTTCCTAAGGTGGCATTGCTCATGTAGGACCCCTCAGAGCTGCGGGCAGGACATCACTCAGCATGTCCCCAGGAGCTCCAGAGATGAGGCTCACCCACCTCCTCTGAGCTGCTGAGCTGCTGCCTCCAGCGAATGACCTTCAGACTCTGTTAGCCCTTTAGTTTAGTTCTCCCTTTGTGTGCTGGGGCTCTGTGATGCTGCACTGTGAGGACACGTTGGCTCCAGAGGTCTCTGCCGAAGGACTGTGGGACACTGCAGAAGGTGTCGGGAATTTAGTTGTAAATGATCCCTGTCGCAATCTCCATATGCCTTTTGTTATAGCCGCGTGGGAGTTCTGCCTTCTAAGACTCATGGTCCCCCGTGGGGTGCCATTGAACTGGGGTTGGTCTGAGCGGTACTGGGTAATGGCTGTGAATTTGGCTCAAAAGTTGGCTTAAGAACGGATTTGGGACAGTGCTGCTTAAAGATAGCAGACTTGTCCACAAGCTTCTAGTGCGGTTCCCCCGTGCCCAGTCATGTTCTTAGGAAATGCCCCGGCCCAGTGACTGGTGGCAGAGTGCCCAGGAGGTCTGCGTGCTCCTCACAGTGCTCTCCTGTGAGCCCTCTATGCGGGTTTACTGTCCCTTCAGTATATAATGGAACCCGTTCTGGATTTAGCAAGTATTTACATTCCAGAGTCCTTTTCCTTAACTCTGTGCTTGTGTTACTCTGCAGGACTGACGGTGGCTGACCTTGTGTTCCCGTGGTGAGTTGGCAGTCTGCCACCGGCCTGTCCATAGGTCGCCTCCAGTTTCTTGCTCTCCAGCTCGTGCTAGGGCCTCTCTGGGACCGTCCTTGATTCTGGGCTATGGGTCTGTGTTGCTCACGGGTCTCTGCTGTGATGAGGTCCCTCCGAAAGTTGTTACCAAATAGTTCTCATTCTTGGCTTCCTCCTGATTTAAGACATGCAGACGGAGAAGATGAATGATTTCACAGGGACCTTTTGTGAGTGCAGACGTAATGGACAAGATCCTGGAATCTTGTAGGAGATTGTAAATTCTGAATATATAAAGTCCACTAATCCTGAAAATAAGTGTAAAAATCATATTTCCTAAAAGAAATGCAGGATAGTAGATTATAAAATATTAGTGATATAGAGAAATGGTTGCCTTATATTCATAGCTGTTTTTTTCTAGGTTTGTGTTTATTATGGGATCTTCAATTTTTCTTTCAATGACCTCCACACTGCAGCGGGGATGTTCAAAATTCAGATTGCTGGGGAAAATTGTGTGGAGGAGTTTCCTGTTAATCTCTCTAGGAATCGTTGTCGTGAACCCCAATTATTGCCTTGGTCCGTGTAAGTTTTCCCCTCTGTTGGTCTTTATTCAGGTTGAAATATGGAAACTACATGTTATAATTTGAAAGAAATGTAATTCCTCCATCTCAGGTACCTGCAAAAAGAACAGTTATTAGAAAAGTGTGTACAGTGAGGTATAATTTGGGGCATTATTAAGATGATCTTGGAATTTGGGGCCTGGGAGGAGCCTCCCAGACCACAAGACCCTTCTGCTGTGCAAAGGAGGAGTCTGAGGCCAGGAGAGAGTGAAGTGCTTTCTCCAGGTGATCGAAGGGTAGTGAAGGGCAGGGTAGGTCGCCTGGGTCTCAGACCTTCCCTCCTACTGCTTGGGTTTCATGATAAGGCTACTGTGTGGTGACTCAGGAATCCACCTTTGTCATCATCTGTATGCCAGCGGGCTTCCTGGGGAGGAATGACGTTGTGGTCGTCGTTTAGCAGTGTGAGTAAGACAGGAAAGCCGAGGGAAGGCTGTCTGCTCTGTGTGTGGGACCGACGGCAGCATCGGGGAGTGTCCTTTAGGGGCTCACAGTGTCATTAGCAAAAGAGGACACAAATGTCTAGGCAGCAGTCAGATGAGCCCCAGGCATGAAGCCCTGAGACTTTAGGCCTTAGGAGTAGGTAGCAGTCACTGCCAGTTGGGGTCATAAGGGAAGGTGTCACATAAGAGTTGATTTGATGTAGCTCCCAAAGTGGGCCGCTGTTCCCAGTAGGGTTTGTTATAGGGTCGTTACAGGGTTACAGCTTGTCAGTGGGACAGCCATGCAGTCTGAAGGGCAGGGAGGGCCGGTGGCGGCCTGGGCTGCTTCTGCAGTTTCCTGGTGGAGGTGAGAGTCGGATGTGTTGTCCTAATGGGAAAGGGCCGGAGATGAACTTCAGGGCCAAGGGTCGTCCTTGCTTTATCCCCACCCCCGAAGAGGACACTTGTTCTTATCCCAGTCTCCCTGCTGCCAGCTTCCTGCTGTGGGTTTGAGCCATGTCTCCTGACCATGTGTATCTCCATCCCTAAGAGCCTAAAAGACACTGACTTAGGTCAACAGAGGTGTGTCCCCCACCTAGAGACGACTGGTGTTATGTTGTCTTGGGTGAGATGAGAAACGCTGGCTAACACTCTGCCCACCTGTACCTTCTGCAGTGTCTTGGGACAAGTTGCGAATCCCTGGCGTGCTCCAGCGGTTGGGGGTGACGTACTTTGTGGTCGCCGTGTTAGAACTCCTCTTCGCTAAACCTGTGCCTGGAAGTGGTGCCTCGGTGAGAAACCGTGTTTTAAAAAAAGGCCGGGGGCAGGGTGGGGATCACTGTAGTTTTTGGAACTTTCTTTAGTTCTGAGTGCAATACTATACTTCAGTAGACTCTTTAACTCTTTTAATCAAATGCTTTCTTTTTTTTCCATAAATTAGTTATTTTTATGTAGGATTTGTAGACATAAAATGAGATTTACTCTCAACAAATGTTTAAGCGTCCAGTAATCAAATGCATTTTGATGGCATTAAATAATGTCACCATCATCAGTCTCTTGGGGCATTACTGCTAATTTTTCAGTTTCTTTGTGGTACAAGGTACACAGAAAACTCATAGAACATTTCACTTATCTACACAAACGCTACAAAGGTTCAACTTGGAGAAGAAGCGCCAAGGCGGGTGTGGGAGAATGGCGGGCTTGTCCTGGGCTGTTTGCCAGCTCTCTGTAAGAAGCGTGCGAGCCTCACCGCCTTTGTGGTTACTTTCTGTCTTACTGTAAACTACTGAGTTGCGTTTACTCAGGTGACAGCTATATTTTTTTCCCCAGCAGAAGTAAAAATTCAGGCAGAAACGTTTAAACTCTTCATTTGGGGTTCTACTTAACAATAAATTAATAATTCTGTATTTGTTCTCCAGCTTTTTTCATATGTATAACTAGCAATTCATCATTGAATCCCAAAGTCTCTTGGTTCTTCCTGTAACGAGGGCTTGGTCATATGCTCTTGGGATGGTTTAATCGTTATTCCTTGACGTCCTCTGCCCTCCCTGTTAGTGTGTGCGTGCCCTCTGCCCTTGATTTCCTTAAGGAGGAGTGAGACTGGACGTGTGCGAGTGAACACGAGCTTGGTGAGCTGCGGGTGGGGCCTGAGGGACTGTGCAGACTCATCCGCCATGATGAGTGAGGGGTTGGGCTGCATCCTTCTTCCTCCAACCAGAACAGCTCCAAAAGTTTACATTTCATTTTCCTTTTTTAAAATTTATTTTTAATTTCTTTTTTCTAGCAGCTTTATCGAGGTATAATTCCCATACCATAAAGCTCGCACATTTCATGTGTCCAGTTCAGCCATAGTGTCTTCACAGAGTTGTGCGGTCATCACCACCCTCCAACTCTAGAACACTTCATCCCTCCAGAAAGAAACCCAGTGTTCACCTCCAGCCGCTCTCCATTCCCCCAGTCCTAGGCGACCCCTGATCTACCTCTGTCTCTGTAGATTTGCCTGTTTGGGACATTTCACATGAATGGGGTTATACAACGTGCGGCTTTGTGTGTCTGGCTCCTTTCACTCAGCGTACTGGAGGTTTCTGCACGTTGTGTGTCAGTGCCAGATTCCTTTTCACTGCTGAATAACAGTCCACTTTCTGAATGTACCACATTTTGTATCCATTTGTCAGCTGATGGACATTTCACTTGTTTCCACTTTTTGGCTATTATGATGATTCCACGTCTATTTGTGTACAAGTTTTTGTGTGAACGTCTTGGGTAAAGGAGTGGAATTGTCCACTGATTTCTTTTTTTTATTTTTTTTTTAAAGATTTTATTTTTTCCTTTTTCTCCCCAAAGCGCCCCGTACATAGCTGTATATTCTTCGTTGTGGGTCCTTCTAGTTGTGGCATGTGGGACGCTGCCTCAGCGTGGTTTGATGAGCAGTGCCATGTCCGCACCCAGGATTCGAACCAACGAAACACTGGGCCGCCTGCAGCGGAGCGCGCGAACTTAACCACTCGGCCACGGGGCCAGCCCTACCACTGATTTCTTTTTAACTACTGTTTTACTGGGATATTTCGTAGAGAGGGAGGTTCCAAACAGCAGAATGCACGTGAAATAGCTGTGCGCCCATTGTTGGAGTGGTACCATGAAGGCAAGAGAACCACCTCGGGAACTGCCCAAGTACATAGCTGCTGGTGGTTCCTGTTCTACGTGCATTTAGTCGTATCTGTTTGTGCCCCTCGCTCAGGAGAGGCGCTGCTCTTCTCTTCGAGACATCCTGTCCAGCTGGCCCCAGTGGCTCTTCATCCTGCTGCTGGAAAGCATTTGGCTGGGCTTGACCTTCTTCTTACCTGTTCCTGGATGCCCTACGTAAGTGAACCCTTCTTGCATGTCATTTTCTGCCACGTCAGAAGAATTCTCTTTCCCTTTCTTCTCCTTGGAGACATGCTTTATATTGGGAGAGGAGTTTGGGGTGTGTCCAGAGAAGTGTCTGCGAGGTTTTTCAGGGCCAGTTTGAGGGGAAGGTGAGCCTCCCGCCTTGACATGTGGGGAGCAGCCCGGGAAAGGGGCCTTGGTGAGGGTGCGCGGCGCCAGGGCCCCCAGGCTGGGTGTGCTGGTGGCTCGTCGTTGGGCTGCATGTAGGGTCCGTATATCCCCTCGTCCCCTCTGAAGTCTTGTCAGCTAAGTGCGTCTTCTCACCTCCCCAGCGGTTATCTGGGCCCTGGTGGCATTGGAGATCTGGGGAGGTATCCAAACTGTACTGGAGGAGCTGCCGGCTACATCGACCGCCTGCTTCTGGGAGAGGACCACCTTTACCAGCATCCTTCCTCGGCTGTGAGTGAACCTGCGTATCCGGAGAACCGGGCACTGAGGAGCCCTGAAGGAGGAAAAAGAGAACGGGCTGGCCAACTTTGAGCTGTGTCCGTTTAGTAAACTGTGATGGGAGCTAATTTTTATTTGAAAAGCTGGTGACTTTAGTGTTCACGATGGGGCAGTGTGTACGCATTACTTGGGTTTCACAGTGAGAGTGTGTTGTATCGGGTGTGTGGGGTGGTGCCCCGCTGTGCGTCTCGGATCAGGTTTCCCGCAGCAGACCTGAGATGGACTCGTGTGGAGGACCTTTATCAGGCAGCCTTTCTGGGGTCGACATTGCTGGGGAAGGGAGGAAGCAGAACTGTGTTGCAGTCACACGAAGGCCTCAGCAGATGTCATGGGGGCTGGGCGGCCCTTCAGAGCTGTTCTGAGTCAGGGTGAGGGATCAGGCCCTTGATGTCCTTGGTGGGATGTAGACAGTCCCCAGCAAGGGGTGTGGCTCCTGGAGAGGCACCTCTTCAGTCAAGGGCGAATCAGAATGAGCGCCTCAGTCCTGAAGGGGTGGGGCGGGGCGTCTGGGTGGTTCGGGCAGCACCCAGCACGCTGCACAGCGCCCAGTTCCTTCAGCGACCAGGAACAATTTCATTCATAATGAAAGAGCACAAATGTATTTTTAAATGTTATTTGCCTTAAAAGAAGATAGGAAGCATTGATGGTACACTAGGGTTGACCAAAAAGAACCTGAAAATCCAGAAGGCCGGCTGCAGTGGTGGCCCTGCGCGTTTCGGCCTCGGGGTGTGTGTGTGCATTCTCACGTCGGTGAGTGCGGCTGCCCTTGCTCTGTCGTCTTCAGGTGCTTTATCACACTGAGGTGGCCTACGACCCAGAAAGCATCCTTGGGACCATCAACTCCATTGTGATGGCATTTTTGGGAGTTCAGGTATTTCTTCATTTCATTAGGATACATTTTTCCAACAGTTTGTGATGACTGACTCATCATTAATTCAAAAACTATTTCATTACAATAAATGAGTGGAAGCATATCTTCTTCTGTGTATTACAAGTCTAATAAGTTCTGTTTATATTTGGCAGATTGTCACAACTAGAAGTAACTAAAATTCAGCACATTCAAATAATTAGGTATAATTCGTATATTCTCAAAAAAATTCTTATTATGTATATGGCTAATCGTAGCCGTGGCAGCCCAGCCGTTTCTGGGTAACAGACTTCCCTTGGGGGAGTGAGCAGTGTGTTTGGGTTCTGGTGATGATGGGAAGTCACTGGGCCGCTTGTCACATTTCTTTTGTGTACACGTTATGTGGTTTCAGGCTGTGCATATTCTATGTCAAAGGCAATACAGATTATTCTTGGTTTGTCTCATATGCAATTTTGTTAAAATTCTGGACAGTCTAGATTTTTCTTTTTAAAGTTTTCCTAATTGGTGTTTGAAACTATTATTTGCGGGGAGGTGAGAGAGGAAAAAAATGTGCCAACTAATAGCACTCACTGTGACAATGAAAATATTCTATGTCTGTGCCGTCGTGTGGCTGCTGAGTACTTGAGATGTGGCTAGTATGACCGAGGAACTGAAGTTTTCGTTTTATTTCATTTTAATCACTTTCAGTTTAATTGTGAATAGTCACACGTGGCTAGTGGCTCCCGGATTGGACGGTGCAGGTCTAAAGCGTATGCATTCTGGTGATTAGGTCGTCTCTTTAGAAACACGGCCCTCACCGCTACAGCACTTCACAGTTTGGAGCGGGCGCTTGCGCTCATTCTCCGTGAGAGCCGCACGCCCTCTCGGGAGCCTGTGGGTGCAGCCCGGTGGGTGAGGGCGCAGCCCTGGCCGCCGCTCGGGCGGGGAGCCTGCACACGTCCCTTCAGCCCTCTCTGCGTCCGGAGCACCTGCCGCATAAAGGTGCTGAGAGGCTGAAAGAGTTAATGCGCGTAAAGTTCTAAGAACTGGCACATAGAAAACATTCACGCGTTTGAGCTATTATTACAAATTATTGTGAAGCTTTGATGTTTTCAGAAATTAATTCCTAATTTGGGGGGATTTTATGCAAAGTTCAGATTTTACTGTTTTAGACTGTTTCCCTGCCTGCAGTTCCGCCCCGTTCCTGTTCCTGCCCCCTTCTCCACTGCTGCCCGACTGGGCCATCTAGCAGGCCAGTCTGAGCTTGTCCCTTGTTACTTTTTTGGGACAAAAAAGTGGCTTTCCTTGCTCCCCATCCCCTATGGGAGAAAGCCTGTGCCTCGCGGGGAAACCTGCAAGCCTTCTGCCTGCCGCCTTGTCGCCCTGCCCCGCCCCCGGCCTCTCTGAATACTGGCAGCACCTCAGGGTGTTGTGCTGCTTCTCCGGATTTGATGTGCTTCTGGCCATGCTGTTCCATTCTGCCCACATGCTTGTCCTGCTTTGCACGCACACCCTCAACTTGACAGCACCTCTCTCCCCTGCACGGCGTCCCATGTGCCTCTGTCTTCTGGGCGAGAGCGGGGCCTGCTCTGTTCCTCTTGGTCCCCCGTGTCCGGCAGTGTGCCTGGCAGATGAGCCTGTGGAGGGATCAGGACAGTGGATGAATGTGAAAGAAGAACATACTTTAGGCGATTCTCCTGGGCATGTTGTGACTTCTTTTCTAGGCAGGAAGAATACTCTTGTATTACAAGGATCAGACCAAAGCCATCCTGCTCAGATTCACCGCCTGGAGTTGTTTTCTAGTAAGTAACCAGCGTTTCTCACTGAAATTCCTTTTCTTCACACTACATATTTAAAAGAAGTAAAATGTTTAGCAACTCTGGTATAGCAGCTGTCACCACGTCACAACAGGTGACATTCTTCCCTTGAATAACAGAGAGGAACCAATCTCTACACCTAAATTCTCAGGTTTATTTTCTTAGGAAAATGTCTTTATGAATAAGTCAGCGTTTGCCATCAAATGGCCAGGCAGGGGGGCATGAGCAGGCTCTGGGGGGGCCGCACCAGAAGGACCAGGCAAGCAATAGCAGGTTCCAGACCTCAGCCTCCAGACTGACAGGTGACAAGAGTTGTCAGGTGGGCTCTTCGCTTCCCTGGACCTGGCCTCGTGGTTCCTCTCAGGATTAGCTCCAGTTCCTCAAGTAGTTTACCTTCAACTCAGAGGAATGCCAGAGAAATATTTTTTGGAGAATATTTTTAGTTATACATCTTAAAAATGTTTTTCCAGTTAAAAGAATAAAATATAAGGCACAATTTTCAGCCCTCCCTAAGCAATTAAATAATCAACATTTTTCAGTTTTGAAACACAATTATTCTTTGAGATAGTAAAAAAACTAATACCCTTCTCCCCCCATTATAGGGGCTTACTTCTGTTGCTTTGACCAAAGTTTCCGAAAATGAAGGCTCTATTCCAATAAACAAAAATCTCTGGTAGGTATAGAGAACTGTCATTTTAATGCTGACGATTGGCCGTGCTCCAGGAGCCCTGAAACGCCCTGTTACCTCCTCCCAGGTCCATTTCCTACGTCACCACCCTGAGCTCCTTTGCCTTCTTCATCCTGCTCGTCCTGTACCCCACTGTGGATGTGAATGGTCTGTGGACAGGGACCCCATTCTTTTACCCAGGCAAGTCACCCCTAACCCCAGTGATGAATGATGGTGACCTGGTGGGCTGGTCCAGAGACCAGCTGGGCATGTGCAGTGCTGGGGCCCTGAGCCTCAGCCCGGGGGCAGGTTTCCAAGACACGGGCTGAGGGAGAAAGCAGCAGGGGCCACGCTGTGGCAGGCCACGCAGGACGTCACTGGCCTGTTCCAAAGCAGTCCACCCATTTCATCTGTTTAGACTGTGGGATCATAAATGAGCTCTGCTTGTTTCTTAGGCAATACCAAACTGTGGAGTATCAGAAATGATCCAGGGCATTCATCCTGTTTCTAACACTTCAGAAATGGGGCCAAACTTTCTTTCTCTTTTGTTTTTGGTGAGGAAGATTTGCCCTGATCTAACATCTATGCCAGTCTTCCTCTATTTTGTACATGGGTTGCCACCACAGCATGGTGGACAAGTGGTATAAGTCCACACCTGGGATCTGAACCCATGAACCCAGGCCGCCGAAGCAGAGCACACTGAACTTTTAACCACTATGCCACGAGGCCGGTCCCCCATACTTTCTTTCTTAATGTAAATGTGCTACCTTACAGATTATACGTAAGAAATATTGAGACACCATCAAGAGATAAACAGAATGGCTCAGGTGTGGTTTTACCTGAAGACTCAATGGCTAGATGATTTCAATGACCTCAGCCTCTGATTGTACTGATAGCTACATTCTGTGGACCTCAAGTTTTCTGTCTAGAAAATATAAGTTAATAATTTTGGCTTTCCTTTCAGATTTAGTATTTAAGAACTACAGTTATGAGTATTTTCTAGTAATTTTTTGATATAGTTTACACTTAAGTGTGGGCTTTCTGTTTTTTCACTGAAATAATGTCAAATTTCAAGACTTAAAGAGATGATCAGCTGTGACTCGGGCAAACGTGATCTGTGTCTCTCCTCAGGAATGAATTCTATCCTGGTGTATGTTGGCCATGAGGTGTTCGAGAGCTACTTCCCTTTCCAGTGGAAGCTGGGGGATGACCAGTCGCACAGAGAACACCTCACTCAGAACATAGTTGCCACCGCTCTCTGGGTGCTCATTGCCTACATTCTCTATAAAAAGAAGATCTTTTGGAAAATATGATAGCTCCAGCTGAAATGTGTTGCTGGCAGACTCTAGTGGGCCTGGGGAATTATTAAAGGGCACCATTAATGATAAAGACGACAGGATGCGGTATTTCCAGACTCCTGGAGTAGACGCGGAGGCCCCAAGGCTAGTTTCTGCCTGAACTCTGCCTGAATATCTGGGACTTAGAGATTTGGAATGTGGTTGTCTTTTTTTTTCATCTTCTATGTAAATGGATGTATCTAGAACTTCATTCTAAGGATTCTCGTTGAATTTTTCAAAAGGGAATTACCGTGGGCATTTTGCTTCTGTGATGGATAAAACAATTTGAGGTCTGATTCCTGTTGATCTTGTTTTCCTGCAAACTGCCTTTGCATGTGTGGACGTGCCAACCAAGAATGCCGTCGTCGCTCGTGGGGCTGACTACAAAGCTTCTTGAGTGGGATGTGTGGTAATGTAGTCTAATATTTTTGGTTAAGTGCAGTTTAATATTTCAAGAAAGAGTAATTTCCTTGTCAGATCTGGAAGGCATTGGTGGGTCCAAAAAATGCCTTCCTATCAGAAGCCATTTTTTCTTTTTCTCCACTTAAAAAAAAAAAGTTAAAATGTAGCTGTGTTATTTCCAGACACTCTTGCTTATAGTTTTCTGCTTATGTCCCTCTCTGTCAATCACCTATCTTTCCATCTATCTGTCTCTCTTTGTGTCTTGATGGCAGCTGGGACTCAGGGACATGACTGTGACGAGAGAAAAGCATGCTATCTTGCTCGTGGCTCCAGCTTTGCCATCCTTGCTGTGTAAGATGCCAGGCGAGTCCCTCGGCCTGTCTGGGCCTCGATTTCCTCATCTGTGAGTAAGGGAGACAGTGATACCCTCTCAGGTCCTTTCCAACTCTTAGATTCAGTGAGGTGGGATAGATACATCAATGGTTTTTATGAAGTCCTTAGAAAAATAATTTTATTACAGAAAACTCTTCAAAATAAATGATAATGAAAAGTTTAAAAAACTCTCATTGGAGTAAGTCTTTTCAGAATGACCCTCCACAATGGAGGCAGTTTTCCTGCTCGGAATCACAGAACTGAAGACAGTTTCTCAGGAGCGAAGCCAGGAGAACACACCAAGAGAAACAGCACTTTTCATATGATGCGCCATCATACTGGTGAATTTTCCGTGAGAATTCCCTATTTAAGGAAGATGTGATGCTGGACTATACTTCAGAGCTGCTTTTCCAGGGTCGGATGGGCCCATCTCCACAATGCTTCGACTGTCGCCGCTGCACGGGCGACTTTCTGGTTGTGTTTCCAGCTTGGACCGTCAGCATGGACTCTCATCCCAACTCTAACTGCCCGCCGGACCCTCCACCTGGCTGTCCGCCAGCGTCCAGGCTCACCTCTTCCCAGATTCCAGCCTCTGCCTCTGGCTCTTCCTAGCTCTGTGAATGGATCATTCTCCGTCTCTAGGTGTAAAACTGCCGTTATCTGTCACCCACTTCACCTCCTCTGTCCCTTTCCCCCATCTAGTCATTGCCAGGTCTCACTTGTCTCCATCTTCCACCTGTAACTTCTCATTCTCATTGTCACTGTCCTATAGCTCCAGTCCAGACTCCTGTAATCATTTTTAAACTGGCTTCCTTCCCTCAGTCCCTCCTCTGTAAAGTCCCTATCCATTGCCACCAGATTGTTTTATAAAGCAGAGCTCAGATCAAATCACCTCTATGAAAACTTCCACAGAAGCTGAAACAGCTTTCCCAGCATATAAACCATCCTCAGTGGAGCCCAACACACCTCCCAGCTTCCTCTCCCCAGCCCCTCATGCCCCCTGCTTATCCAGCCGACCAGACTCCTCCCACTGTCACACAGCCAGTACCTCTTGCTTCTGACTTTGATTAGAGTTGTCCTGGATTACCTTTTCCTCTTAATCTTCTCCTATCTACATTTGACCTGTCACTTTAACCCCTACTTCTAAGGCACCTTCTCTAATCTTATTCTCATCCAAAAGTTGTATTTTCTCCCTCTGGGTTCTCATATCTTATTGGGATCAATCTCACGGCATTGTCGACTTCTGCCTTGTGTGATAGCTGTTTGTGAATATGTCTAACTTCCCATGCTAGACTGTGAGCTTGTTAAGTGCAAGAATTATGCCTTGTTCATCTGCATATTCTTTGTGGTGCAGAGTGCCTCACACATAGCAGGCACTAAATAAACATTTATTTAAAGCAAAGCAGTGGCGGTTGTTTGTATTTTTAATATCTAAGTGCTGACAAAATTCGCCTAACGTGTAGCGGACAGCCATCTTCGAGGAACTGCTGCCTCCCTTCTCTTGCAGTGAGGCGTTACGGACGTCACAGCGGTGTCATCCTGAGTCCCAGCACGTAAAGCGGCGTAGGGTCTCTCCAACTCACGATGAGTTATCCAGAAGCATGTCTCCAGTTGGGGAGCACGTCAGTTAGGATGTCTTGAAGGGTGAGGAACAGGAAATCCTCATTCAGCTGGGTCATAAGGGGAAATCTCTCATGTAAGAGGCAGGCTGGCTCCAGCAAATTGCTCGCTCTCAGCCAGCTCCCTTCAGGGCTGTGAGATGGCTGCCGCGGTGACAGCCACTCAGCAAACGAGACACTGGAAGGAGAGGGTACACCCTCTGTGTGTGTTGTCATTTTTAGCCAGAAAACCCTTCCCAGAAGCTGTTCAATGGTGCTTCTCGTGACCTGCCAAAGCAGCAGTGAAAGGGAGCCTAGATTGACCAAGCGCAGGGCTGTCAGGATGCGACCACCTCCCTCCTTCGGGAGGGCGCGGTGTGTGCTGGAGCCAGTGGCAGTACGGGAAGTGGCCACAGGACGACAGCGAGAACTGATGGGACTGCAGCTGACACGGCGGGCTGCATCTCACAGGGACATTGGGCGGGGTCCTTAAGTAACAAAGCAGAGACACTCTTCTAGAGTAGGGATGTAATAATTCAACGTGGTTTATTCCTTTTTGTACTCAGATTCCTAATTCATATTTATAAGTTAATTGAATAAACTGCTGTCTTACACTTTACCTCTTTTCACTGGCCAATTTTATAAATGCACAATAATCCGGTCTGTATCAGGAGTATAAGCTTAAATGAGATGCTAAGATACTAGTTTTTATTTTTCCTTTAATGTAATTGTTTTCCAAATAAATGGGGAGACCAATGGACTTTGAGAAAATTTCTCAACATATCAAACTGCCTTAACAGCCTTTCAGGACGCGCTCTCTGTATCAGTTATAAGAAACAGGGCTAGCCCTTTAACAGTGCTAAACAGGGTGCCAGGGCCCTGTAACAGCACGGCGTCTGGCATAATCCCAGCTTCTGAGGCTTCCAACGCATCTTTTAATTTTGAAATCAGGCGAGAAAACGCGCAGCCAGCATTTGTCTTCAGCTGCTCTCTGTGGTCTGTTTTCACCAGAGTGCAGTAAGTGGGCTGTCTTCCCTTGGAACCAGTGATTGTTAGGCCGTTTTCCTCCAGGCTACATGCATCTCCAAATTGAAAGTTGACGGAAGTGCTGGATGTTCCGTTATGTCACAAGATGCCTCCGACTTCATACCCCTTACCTAATGGCCTTGGTCCCTCAGAACACTGCGCAAACAAAAGGCCATTGTCTCGCAGGCTCTCCTCTGCAGAATTCCATCCCGCGCTGCGCAGCCAGCTGGCCCTCCCCGTGCAGCACTGGGCACACGGCTTCCCAGTGTACATTACCGTTTTGGGCTCTGGTGGAATTCTGTCCTCACTAGTGGGACTTTATAGAACTCAATTATTTTTCAGATTTTTCCCACCTTTCATGGCTAGTTGTTGATTCTTGTATTTTATTCTATTTGTAGTCATGCCCTTCCACTTCGATAAGCGACAGTTTTTCTTCTGATATTTGATTAAACTCTGAATGTCATTTGGCTTCAAAACTGGTACCTCCATCTATCCAAACCCTGTCTGTTTCAGCTCTGCCCAGGTGACGGCTTGTATCAGTTTAACAAATCACAGGTGACACCTGCCCTGCGTCAAAGACATCACAGCCAGACTCAGAGCGGGGAGGGCAGGCTTTCTAGTAATGTGACGGCAGTAGGGAAGAGGGCCCTGTGTGAGCCAGGGCTTCCTGACACACGGCAGGCTGTGCCAAGGGGGTTGGTCCATGCGATCAGGCCGCCCAGATCTGGCAGGAGACAGTGGTGCAGTTTGAAGCAAGGTACCCATGAAATGAGGCCCTTATCCTCCCTGGATGTTTGCATTTCAAAGAGACAACTCCTTGAAGAAACAGCTTGGTGGCAGTTTTACACCTCAAAGGGCAGAGGAGGAGTTCTAACTGCAAGCTTTCTTAAGTAACTGCTCCTACCGGGTTCAGGGACTGGCTGCTCACATCACGCTTCGGCTGGAACGAGAGTCAATTCTCCCGGCAGCGTGCAGCTTTCCCAGGCAGGCATTTTAAGGGCGGCTGGGGTCATCCAGGGACACACCTTAAGCTTTTGGAAGGAGTCTGGGGTCTGGTCAAGTCTCTCAGTGCAGGGGTTTGGATGGGTCCCAAAGTGCCAGTGGTCTGCAGTCCGGTTTCCATTTTCCTCTAGGGCCCTCCCCTGCAATTCTGCACACAGGAGTGGCACCACTAGATTTAAAAAAAAGATGACTGGTCCTTTTTTATATGGTGCCTGCACATTTGGGTATCAGAAAGGCTTGTTTTGATGTGTGCTGCCCCAAACACTATCTGAGGAAGTTGTTATAAAACCAAAAGGTAGGAGAGGGTTTACTCTGAAAGCTGTTGGGGGAGAACACACTCCACGATGCAAGCAACAGGACGGTGTGTCTATTTGCAATTGACTCTATGACAGACAGACACTTTCAAACTAGTGTTTAGAGCCAGTTGAAATACTTTCTGAGATCAGATGCCTATTAATTAACCTACTTTACTGATTCAATATATCTATCAACAGGGTCTTACATAGAAAAGACTTCTAATACTTTTTATGCAAAGTAACTGAACTTCTCAGCTCTTCCATTCTTTTTTTCCTTTCAAGTATGCTTTTTGGTGAGGAAAATTGGTCCTGAGCTAAAATCTGTTGCCAATCTTCCTCTTTTTCTCTTTCATCCCCAAAGTCCCCCAGTACATAGTTGTATATTTTTAGCTGTGAGTCCTTCTAGTTGTGGCATGTGGGATGCCGCCTCAGCGTGGCCTGATGAGCAGTGCTGGGTCCGCGCCCAGGATCTGAACCAGCGAAACTCTGGGCTGCAGATGCAGAGTGCACGAACTTAACTGCTCGGCCAGGGGGCCAGCCAACCAGCTCTTTCATTCTTAAATGGACCCTAGAAACACATCTGTTTGATGTTTACCTGATATATTTCAGGAACAGCAAAAGAAACACCCCTGACACTGGCCGCACTCAGATGTGCCAGCGCTTTTTCAAACAGCTCACGTGGAGTCACACTCAGTCTTCACGACAAGCTGCAGAGAGGAGCCATCATCCCTGCTTTCCAACGCCAAGCTGGAGGCACGGAGCGCCTAAGTTGTCCCCGGTACAGGGCAGGCAAAGGGCGGGCAGAGCCAGGGCTCAGCCAGGCTGGCACCGGGATGGGAGGCCCCGCCCCACTCCAGCCGGGGCTGTGGGCAGAGTCCGCCCCTGGCTCCTTCAGTGGAAGGCCGCTCAAGTTCATTTCAGCATAAAGGTTTTGGTATTAAAACTTGCGAATGAAACGCTCTACCATTACACTGATATGTCATATTTACCAAAGCCTAACTATGGAAAATAAAGTCTTCAGGTCATGGAAGGAATGTCTTTTTAAGTAAAGTGCACCCTTGTTCAGAAACTCATGAGAATTAAAATAAATTTTTAACAACCCCAAACTTAGCATAATTTTTATTTACAAAACAGGTTAATTCTTCTGTTTTACAAAAACTACAAAAAATGACAAAAATAGAAAATAGCTTCTCAGACTCTTGCGAACTACTTTTAGGCAACCAAGGAATTAGAACTCAGATGGTTTTCTTCTCTTTAAGAGTTGTTAACAGCAACATTTTTCACTGCTTGCTTGTCTTCCCCCAAAATTACATGGCTCAGAGCTGCCACCGGTAGAAAGGCCTCCGGTCAGGCCAGAGTCTGAAGGAGCAAGATCTTCTCGTTGACGCAGAATCTGTGCAGCACTGCCATCAGGTTCTCCCCACAGCGGGACACCTGGCGCTCCATGGCCAGGCGGAAGTCCTCCTTCACGCCCTTGGTGATGCCCCGTGTGACCGTGTGGTGCCTGAGGGCAGCGACAGGGAAACAGAGGGACACCTCCGTTAGCACGGCATCGCCGGCCGGGCTCTGGGGTAGGAATAAAGCTGCCTCAATCTATGTGTCAAAAAAGAAAAGTCCCGAGCAAACCGCCCCATTCCTTCTAGAAAGACTGAACGCTAGAGAGACATCTTTATCACTCAATAAAAGGCTACTGTAAACATCTAAATGTTTGGTAAAATGCCATCTGCTTTGCTTCTGAACTCCCGCAGCTCTGATGTTATGCGCCCCTGTGCCGACTCGTGCACAATTCAGTTATTTGGGGCCAACTCGGTACAGCCACACTGGCCACACAGCTGTGGCCAGTCAGGCCCGCCAACCGCAAAGGCAGCAGCAAGGGAGGAGGGAAACCACAATGAGCCTGCCACCAAACTGGGCTTGGGTCCAAGACCCTCGGGCCAGTGCTCCGTGACAGGCTCAGAAAGGCTCGGGACTGTGCACAGTGCCTGAGCACAACGCGCCCCCTCCCCAACCCCCGGACGGGCAGCTCCTCCAGGCACTGAGCCCATCCAGACTCACGTCTGTCTGAGAAGCCGCAGGAGGAGGTGGGGGACCCAGAAGAGTCTGGCACAGGTGGGGGGAGAGAAGCAGAATCACTGGAGTGGTCAGCGGCCTGCAAAAGCCTAGTGAAGACCAGAGGTGGTCCTCAAGCTCAGGAGACCGGTATGTCTGTGGAAAGGTCAGTGGGGGCAAAGGCAAGGTCTCTAACTACAGCCCCAAAAGGTGTGCTTTAAAGAAGGAACTCCCAGAAAACTGAAGGCACCAAAACGAAGAAAGGAAAAGAAAAGTCTAGCAAAACTCAGTGGGTTGAGTGAAGAGGAAAGGAGTTGCAAGTGTTAGCACAGTGACCTGGGAACTGAGACAGACAGAAGCCACCTCCACTCCCGGCCCTCCTGCTTAGCTTCCCTCAGACACAGTGACAAGGATTAAGATGAGATCTTTATGAATTGGCCAAAATAAAACTGTTGAAACCACTCTAAAATGTTTCTGTTTTTTAAAACTTGTATTATCAGATAAAATAACAGAAGTCATAACGTTGCAATGCAACAGAAGAAAAACCCCCAAGCTTTGCTAGACTAGTAAAGATACTCCAGGACACCCTTCCGTGCCCACGGACATCTCAGAGCACTGCGCAGGGAGGCGGCAGCGCCGAGGAGAAAAGGCACAGCTCTCGGTGGGCGTTTCTGGTCAAGTCCATGGTTAGCTCAGTAAGGGGACACAGTGTCAGTGAGGCCAAGGCTGAGGCCCACTGGGAGCAGACACAGACTTTTTTATGCAGCCCCAGAAACGGCTCTTCTGGGTCCCAGACGGCAACCCCAAACAGGAGCCAGCCCTCTGACCAACCAAAAGAGACCGATATCTGCAGAGAGTAAGCTAAAGGGCACCGACGGCCCAGAGCCACATCTCCCCTCAGGATGAGGGAAGTGTAAGGATGCTGGGTCCCGCCGGCAGCGCTCAGCGGTGCTGTCTCCGCACACAGGAGCTGCACGGCTCAGCTATACTTCTGTCAGAGCCTCTGCCCACCCCCCGCCCCGTGAGCTTGGAGGAAGAGAGAATTAGTTAGCTTTTGTGGTTTAAGAACAGGATAAATCAGCTAATAAAAGTGGCGCTCCAGCCTAACACATATTTCAGTTCAGAGGGTGGGGTCTAAAAAGACAGTATCAGGGACAGGAAAACCCTGTGCTAACGCATGTCTGGACCAAAACCCCAGCACTGGTCCCTAACAGGAAAGCCCAAGAACAAAAATCTGCTTAAAATAAGTCTCAGCATCCTTAAACATTTATGACCGAATGCCTTATGTTTTATCAAAAGAGAATCACAATTTAGTGCCTAATCTAATGTGAAATTAATCTAAGACAGTTTTATACAACTTTTTTTTTCCAGATCCATAATGATTTTTAAATCAAACACAAAAACACTGGCAACTTATGGAAAAAATAAGAAATGTTACAATATTACAACCAGATGGTTTGCCAAGGAATGCAGAACAAATTAAAAAAATAAATAAAGCATGAAAAAGAGCACTGAGAACAAAGAGCTGAAAACCATGGGCAGGAAACGTGACAAACAGCACACTATGAGCAGGTGTTTTCCACTTGGTACCTGTCAGCAGTCTGTATGCTGGGCTGAAGCACAGGTAAGAATTCCTGCGGCAGTAACCCCATGGGAGGGCTAGAAGGCCTTTAAAACAGCAAACAGCAGCATTCAAACACCCACACCGACTCCCCCTGCACTGCAAAAACAACACTCCGGAGACAGTGCTCGAGACGGGGCGGACCGTCCCGAGGCCTCCAGCCTCCACAAGCCGGCCCCTGCCACAGCTCCGGGGCAGGACGGCGGAAGCCAGCGAGCACGGCTCCCAGCACGTCCAGAGGCAGCGTGGTTCCTGGTCCCTGAGCTCAGCCCACTTGAGATTTGGTTAAAAAGCAACCACTGAGGAAGAGGACGATGAGATGCAACTGATGGCCATGGGGAGAGGGGTTACATTTGAGAAGAGACGGTTCAAATCCAGCCTCCTTCACTCTCCCCACTATGCCCAGCCAAGCCAGAAATAAACCTTGACTTTGTAACCATCTTTGACAGGAACGAAGCCCCAGATTGAAGGAGCCCTTCCGAGAGGACAAGAGGGGCTGGTAATGTCTCTGATAAAGAAAGGCTGAGTTTAAATTTTAAAAAATATTGAGAAAAGAAACAGATGGGGGAGAAAAGAGTCTGGGACTCACGGCTTTGCAGAATTCTGTAACAACAAAGATTGAGTACATTAGCTGGGTAATTACTTCACAGAACATCATTACCCACTCTATTCAGAGCAGACATGGAACACTGTTTTCCATTTTCAACCAGTCTAATGCAACTAAGATACTGCAAATATCAGCATAAAAATATTTCTCTATTTTCAGATACATAAGAGCAAAATGTTTACGTAACGAATAGCGAGCTTACCCCTCCGCTGGTCAGGCCCCAGTGCCCTCAGTGTTGGTACCATACCTGCTCGCATCCGAGAGGCCACAACTAGGACAGACTCACAATCTTACCCAAGGGCAGGGCTGTGCACTGCTCACAACATCTCTGCCTTTCACAGGAGGGGCCACCCAGAAGGTCTGCAGTGGCTTCAGAGAACTTGTTTGGAACCCAAAGGGAAAAGGAATATAGATAGTTTTACACAGATTCTAACCATACCTCGATTAGCAAGAGCGTTCCGGCTTACGCAGCATGCTTCCCCGCTGCAGTGAGGCATAAGAAACCGAACTGCAGCTTTCAGACGAGCTCTGAGACTCACACAGTGAGCACGGGGGAATTCCTACAGGCTCAGCTCACGAGGGAACAGTCCCTATTCCTGCTTCCAAACAGACGGAACAGCAGTTCCCTAAGAGGCTTAATGGTCTTCTACAGGGAGTCAGAAGAAATTACGGCTCTAGTGACCATGGTGGGAGTATGAGATTATCCCTCCAAAGCCATCAGAAATGCCTGCTCTGTATCTCTGCCCTTACAGTGTTATCACCGGGGTGTTCCATGCCCCCTTGCTTTCATCCCTTGTCCTAGGGGTTGTCTGCATGTACCCATGTCACTATTCAGCTCAATAAAAAAGGGCTAAAGAAGAAACTTCAGTATAATGAAGTTTGAGATTCAACTGTTGATTTTCTTTTTTTCCCCTCAGGAAGATTGGCCCTGAGCTAATATCTGTGCCCATCTTCCTCTATTTCACATGTGAGATGCCTGCCACAGCATGGCTTCATAAGTGGTATATAGGTCCATGCCTGGGATCTGAACCTGCGAACCCCAGGCCCCTGATGCGGAGTGTGCAAATTTAACTGCTAAGCCACCAGGCCAGCCCCTCAATTGTTAATTATTATTTTTTTTTTTGAGGAAGATTAGCCCTGACCTAACATCCACCACCAATCCTCCTCTTTTTGCTGAGGAAGACTGGCCCTGAGCTAACATCTGTGCCCATCTTCCTCTACTTTATATGTGGGATGCCTACCACAGCATGGCCTGATAAGCAGTGCCATGTCTGCACCCAGGATCTGAACCAGCGAACCCCAGGCCCCTGATGCAGAACGTGGGCACTTAAGTGCTGTGCCACCGGGCCGGCCCCTCAGTTGTTGATTTTTTGACAATCCATTCTCTCCCATTTCCACAAATGGTTGTGTGTTACTGAAGTAAAAGGAGGACCACTGTAGGGTTAATCCTAAGCGAATGGGGTTATTCTACTAAGGCTGTCTCTATATTAGAATTTGTATGGTGAATGTTAATGGAATTAACTAAAAAGCTATTAAAGGTATGTTTGTATATCCAGCCTCAAAACCTAGAAATCACAACACAAAAGGGGTTACCTAGGCTCTCATATCAAAAAGTAATGTTTATTCTCAAACCCTGTTAAGAATATTTTGAAGATGCAATTATTTTTCCTGTGGTTTTCACTAAGTGTCTTAGGGGAGTAAGTGGCGATGGGAAGATGAGCATGTGCAGTCCATCTTGCCTAAGCAACCTAACGTAGAAAGGTCTTGTCTTGTGTTTTCATAAAAGAGCATTTGTTCTTTTATTTTAAATATTTAGAATGTTTAATAACATTTACAAGATGAAAGACAAGAACCCCACTTTATCTTCCTCTTCTTTAGAATGGATTCCACCAGCCAATTCTTGATAGGACATAAGTCACGTTTGCTATGCACCAAATTACTGAGGTTATACAAGAGAATGAGCCTCTCTTACTTCCCTCTCTCAACATTTCCAAGACTCTGCAAAGACAGAACAAGTTGTGGATTTTTGCTTTCAACAACTGAAAACTCATTCATCTCACAATTGACAGAAAAAGGAAAATGTTTTCAGCCTTAGCAACAGTCTCTTCTCGCTCAGGGTTGTCTCTTGCGTGACTTACATTGACTTACAGACACACTGAATATGCAGGACACAGAGGAGGCAGTGTGAAAATAAAACTACACGTGGCATTTACAGCACAAAGGATCTATCCTCCAAACTACAGTGAGTACTGAAGGGCAGAAGCAAGACTGTCAGCTGTTTAAAAACCACCAGTAGTCACTAACTTCATCCGGGTGTGGGAGTGCATGCCTGAGACCAAGGGCCCGGCCTCATCGCCAGGGCAGGTGTGCTACTTCTCTCCGTGCTGTGTCAGCAACGGGGACTGCTTAGGAGCGCTTCCACCAAATACAGACAGCCAACGACAGTTCCTGAACGAAGTCTGCAGCTTCCTAATGAATTCTCCTAACCCGGCACAACCTTGATTACACATGGCTTTTCTTAATTAAAAGCACTCTACGTCTAATAAGAAACTTACTGAATCAGTCTGTAAATTTTGGAAAGGAAAAGGTACCATGATTGAGACTTTACCTAGTGAAAAAGTATCAAAAGTGACAGAAATACTCCAATTTAAACAATGTTTTAAGAGAGACAGTTAAGGAAATGCCAAGTTTTTCAAAAGGTACCCAGAATCAAATCTACTTTCAAAACAGAGACCAGGTTTGGATGCCTTTCTATTCAATGTTTGAAGGTAGAGAAATTTACAAGCATTCCTACGAGCACACAGAAGCTGAGCACTGGGCGTGGAAGAGCGAAAGAAAGCACGCTTACTTGATCAGCATCCCTTGATTGGGCAGTAACTCCAGATGAATCTTCCCACCTTCCTGAGTTCGTAAGTAGGCGAATTCCTCCAGCATATCAATATCTGCAGGCCAGATTCAGGTTAACCTCATGTGAAAACCAGGTGCCCGCTCTCTCTGAAGAGGAAACAGGCTCGCAGCGATCGGGGAACTGGCCCACGGCCAGCCCCCTAACTGCAGAGTCAGTACTGGAACCCAGGTCTGTCTGACTCCAAAATGAATGATTCCTATACCAACCAAGCCATCTCACAAAGACAAGCATGTTTTTCATATAGCTGAAAATTAAGCAGAGTCTATGTGGGCATAAGAGCAAAATCTTTTGTCTTCTTAATAAGAAATGAAACTGGCACTGGGGGTGTCGCATCCCCCCAAAAGGCTAAGAACTATTGCTGTAGGCACTTGGACAAGGATATCAGATTCCTTGCAACTCAAAATACTATATTAAGCTAAGCAAAGAATAAATACCAAACTGACGTGTAACCTTCGGTTCCAGGTGGCCTCTCCCTAACAGACAGTATGAAATACCACACTCCCCATCGCTGAAGGCAACTGCTTGCTTGGGCAGCATCTTTTGTGAGTACTCGGCAACAGCTGTGACAGGTATGGCATGGTGCACTAACAACTGATGCCAGGGGACAGTCAATGCCCAGGAGGCCCTCTTCTGATAGACAAAGATCAATGAACTATTACATTCTATGGCCAAACCAGCCTCTCTGGGCCTGTCAGGAAGATGCAGGCTATTACTTTGGGCATCTTGGGTACCTTCCTAGAAGTTGCTGGAAGTGGAAAACGGAACAGGGTTGGTGATATTCCTGATTTCCTGCATTACCTCTTTCCAGTCTTTTATGACTTTCACAAGACCAAGTGCCACAGTCACATTTTTAATCACCATTCTTTCTTTTATCCCCCTAAATAGCGAAAACCACTATTTCTACCCAGAATGCTTCATTCCTTTTAGTACAATGCATTCGTTCTTAAAAAAAAAAAATCAGAACTTCTTATGCTTAAGTAAGAAAAAGGATACTTGTAACATAATTGAAAAAATTCTCATATTGGAAGTTTCCTTGTTGGCAAATCTTATTGACGGCTTTCAAGAAAAGATTCTCTCCCCGTGGCCACTCTTGCTGAAGCAATACGATCACGTGCCCCAGGGCCATGTCATCCCTGCTGTCCGTGAAAGCTCTGAGCTGTAAGAGAAGGATTCATGCAGACACAGAAGGAAGAGGAAATCACGGAGTAATCTAAACACACCAAACATCACTCTTAAAAACACGCTGCTAGTGAAAATGTGGGACAAAGGTCCTCAGAGGGAGAAGGGCACGGAGCAGCAAGCGAACTTGCCCTGCAAACATCCCAACTGCTTCCTGGGGGTGGGGGGCTAACCAGGGAGGCCTCGGTTCCCCCGTGCTGGGACTGGGGTCACTGGAAGTGTGTTCGTCTGAGCATCTTGATGGGAGCTGGACGTGCAGGCTGGGCCTGAGGCTGTGAATCTGGGAATAAGGGCGAGAGAAAGCACAGTGGTTCTCTGTAACAGAGAGAAGAATCTGGGGAATTCTCTTAAGGAAACAGTCGGGAGTGGAGGGTGGGTAAGAAGCCAGCGAGGAGAGAGGGGTTTGAGAACATGGCACTGGGGTGAAAGAAAGGCAGTGAGTAGCCAGGAAGGAAGCAGGAGTGTGAACTGGAGAAACGGCCAAAGGACCTTTTGTTTTAAATATGCAGCTAGGCCTAAAATCACACTTCAAACCGTTTCTATCACCCCAAGCGATTCTGATGATGAGTTGTGTGTGGGAATTACTGCGCTGATGTGGAGACCCAACCCTGCTGCTCTCCTGCTCAGACCCTGAGGAGACAGTCAAGCCTGTCGACTCGAAGGCTCTACTCGGCCTGCAGCCAAGGGCCTGGCTTCTTCCCAAAGTCCCGAAACTCCCCCAGCTCTGCTGTTCATCCTAAAGCCCACCACATCTTCATGATGATAAACTCACCACCCCTCTATGAACCCAACAGAACGTGTATGCCCTTCTTCGGTAGCTAATATATTGACTTGTATATTAATTTGTAAAATTACTGACCATGCCACAAGCAAGGTTATTTGCGTATTCTCCACCAGTATCTGCAGACTTTTCGAGGATGGGGATCGCTCCCTACTCCGCTCTGCCTAGTGCAGAGATTTATAAACATTTCTCAATTCCTAGGCCATGTGCTTTCCTCACTCTACCAACCTGCACTGTCAAAGGACTAAACTAACATCCATTCTCAAGCCTCTCTATTCAAGCTGTTCCAGAGCATCAGAACAACAGTCCAAATTAAATTTCTTTCACGCTGATCAACTTGACGCTTACCTTAAAACAAGCTAACATCAAATGCAGGCAGTACGGCATGAGAGCCTTGCTGGTACAAGGCAGAAGCTTCAGATCCGAACCTAACAAAAGCCCACAATATGCTCATTATTATAAAGAAAACAGTTTCGAAAAGCAAACGTCTAAGATGCTTTACTTAAAAAAAAAAGCAACAGTCATGATTTCAAACATAGCTAAACCATAATTATATGTGGTGATGGTGAAATTGTTTTTTGAATGGTCTCTGGATTTATCAATCTTCTTTCCAAAACTTGCTTAAATACTTATTATAAAACATTTCAAATATATAAACAATTACCTACACAGAATATTACAAACGCCAGTGTGCTTACCACTCAGCTTTATGAAATGTTAACGTTTGCTTTAATTTTTAAAGATTTTAATATAAAGTATCACAAATTTAGCTGAAGTCTCTTGTGTACCTTTTCCGATCCCAATTTCTTCCTCCCTCCCTAGAGGTAACCATTGTTCTGAATGTGGTGCTTTTCATTCCCTTTTATATTACCTACTTTTAACACAGAAATTTGTATCACGAACAGAGGAATGCCTAATACATAAACGGTGTCATATTGTATGTATCCTTCTGAAAGCTGCATTTTTGAGACTAACATCTGTAGCTCTAGTTCATTGATTTTCAATGTTACATAGCATCCTGTTGTTTACATATACCACAATTGATCTAGCCATTCTTTTATGGTAGACATCGAGATTTCCAATTTTTCAATACTACAAACACTTCTGAAATAAACATTCTTATATATATTTTCTTGTGCACTTGTGGAAAAAACTTTAGGTAATGATTTTTCAAACCAAGACCTTAATCCTTTCCTTTATGATGTGTGCTCTTTACATCCTAAATCCTTCTCTACCCCAAGGGCAAGAAAGGAATACACTTTTTACATGGGGATCCTGTACACACACACTTACATGTTTATATATCTAAAACGAAGGGTTCATGAAATAAAATTTACCCTTTTTACTGGAGATGCACTCATTTTGACAATATTATTATAGTCTATCTCATTAGAAAGAAAAATTTCTGGTTGAAATTCATTTCCCAGTGGGGGAGGACCCAAATTTGACAATCACCGATCCAGAGGGACAGAACCGGGAGATGAGATGTTCAACTTGGTCCTGCCAGACTGATCTCCAAAGTGACTGGAGGAATCTGTACAGCTTCCAGAAGCACGTGGGCAACGTGTGTCTTCACATCCTGACAGTCAGCACCTCCCCTCTTCAACCTTTGCATTCTGATGTATGTGAAATTGTAGCTTATGGTTTTAATCTAAATTTCCCAAATTACTAACAGGTTGAGAATCATTTCAAATAGTTTCTGACCATTTGGATTTCTGCTTCTGCTTCTTGTTCATATTTTTCTATGGGGGGGTTAGTCATTTGTTTCTTACTGGTTTGAAGGAACTCTTTGAAAATCCTGGATATTACGTTTTTGTTGATTATACATGCTAGACAATTTTCTTGTAGTCTGTGGCTTATCTTTTCACTTTGATCATAATATCTTGTTGCTATTTTAATTTTAATGTGATCAGATTCACCAATCTTTTCCTTTATGTTGTGTGCTCTTTGTAGGCTAAATCCCTCTCTAATTGAAAGGCACAAAGATCTTCTAAAAGTTTAAACGGTTTAGTTTTCATATTTAAATCTTAAAATTTAAAAGATTTTTGTATGAATGAAGGAGTGATCTCATTTCTATTGGTATTGTTTTTCTATTTGGATTATCAATTGTCCCAGTACCACTTACGGGATAAATTCACTCTTCCCCATTGAATTATAATGCCACCTGTTTCTCTATTCTGTTCCACTGGTCAATCCCTATACCAATAGTATGCTTTCTTAATTAGTGTAGCTTTAAAATAAGTCTTGGGGCCGGCCCCACGGCTGAGTGGTTAAGTTTGTGCGCTCTGCTTCAGCGGCCCAGGGTTTCACTGGTTCGGATCCTGGGCGCGGACCTGGTTCTGCTCATCGGGCCATGCTGAGGTGGTGTGCCACATAGCACAACTAGAAGGACCCACAACTAGAACACACCACTATGTACTGGGGGGCTTTGGGGAGAAGAAAAAATAAAAAAGAACTAAAATCTTTTAAAAAACCCCCATATATTCTAATTGTTTAAAAAGAAAAAAAATAAGTCTTCATGTCAGCTAGGCCAAGTCTTACCCACCAGACCTATTTCTGTTCCACAGAGATAAGTTTGAAGGGGTCTGGGCTTATCTTTTTTTGTTAAACCTTTTGTTATTGAAAATTTCCAACATATACAAAGCAAACTCAATAGTATGATCAACTCCCATGCAGCTCAAAGAGCTTCTGTAATTATCAAAACTGTCATGCTTTTGTCTTCTGGAAAGTTTTTAGTATCCTAAGACATCTACCTGCTACCAGTTGCAAAGATATTTTTTCTAAAAAGTGTTATTTTAGCTTTTCCATTTAGTCTCCACTCCACCTCAGGTTACTTTTTGTGCATACTGAGAGGCAGGGGTTGAGGACCCCTCTTCTTTCTCCAAGGGAGTCCCTTTGCTCTAGCACCTTTGTTGAAAAGGCTTTCCACGCTCCACTAAATTACTCTGGTGCCTTCATTTAAAGTCACTGGATCATATTTGTGTGGGTCCGTTTCTGAATTTCCCATTCTTATGCCAATACTGTCTGGATAACTGTAGCTTTATAGCAAGTCTTGCTATCAGGTAGGGTAAGTTGTCCAATTTTGTTTGTCTTTTTCAAAACTATTTATTTCCATATAAACTGCAGAATCAACTTGTCAATTCTCCTGAAAGAAGAGTCTGCTGGGATTTTGACTGGGATTGCACTGCCTCTACAGAGACATTTGGGGAGAACTGGTACCCTAACAATACTGAGTCTTCCGATCTACAAACATGATTTTGCACCTTTCATTGAATTTACCCCTAAGTATTTTATGTTTTCTGATGTTATTTTATTTAGAGACTCCTTAGGCTTGTCCAGGGAGTCAAACACGTAGCTATGGATAAAGACAGTGGTAACTGAATGAAGACACTATTTTTCAGCCTCTCTCTCTGGTTCTTGCCTGCCGTGTTGGCCAGAATCTGCAGCGTGCTGAAGTGAAGTGGTGTGAGCAGACATCCCTGCACAGGTGCCCACCTGGGGAGGCATTCAGTATTTCATGGTTAAGCATGATGTTGAGGTAGTTTCCTTCCATTTCTAGTTTGCTAAGATTTGTTTAAATCATGAACGATAAATGCGGATGTGATTGAATTCTGTCTGCATCTATGGAGACAATCATATGATTTTTTCCGCTGTAATCTGTTTATGTGGTGAATTACAGCGACTGACGTGCCCATGTTAACCTACCTCTGCATTCCTGGTGTACTTGGCCACGTGTATCATCCTTCTTATCTATTGCTGGATTCGAGTCACTAGCATTTCAGTAAGGATTCTGGCATCTATACTCATGACAGATACTGGCCTTTAATGTTCTTTTCTCGTAATGCTCTTACTTGATTTTGCTCTCAGGGTTGTGCTGGCCTTAAACACTGAATTGGGAAGTGTTCCCTCCTCATTTTCTCAAAAAGTGTGTGCAGGCTTGGTGTTATCTCTTCCTAAATGCTTGATAGAATTCACAAGTGAAGCCATTTGGACCTGGAGTTTTCTTTGTGCGAAGGTTTCTGATAATAAATTTAATGTCTTTGATAGATACAGCAACATTCAGATTTTTTGTTTCATTTTGTGTCAGTTTTGCTAAGTTGTTTTTTCAAGGAATTTTTCCATTTCATCTAAATTGTTGAATTTATTGGCATAAAGTTATTCATCACTTATTCTCTTAATGTCCTTTTGATTTCAGTCGGATCTGTAGTGACACTCCCTCTTCCATTCTTGATATTGGTAATTTGTGTTCACTTTCTTCCTCATCAATCTTGTTAGGGGTTTATCAATTTTTTTTCAAAAAACAATTTTGGGCTTTATTAACTTTCTCTCTTTCGTTTTCTATTTCACTGATTCCTGCTGTTATCATTATTACTTCCTGTCTTCTACTTTCTTTGAGTTTAATTTCTTATCTTTTTCTAACTTCTACAGTGGAAACTTAAACAGTGACAGTGTGTCCTTCTTCCTTTCTTATGTGAGCGTTACAACCCAATTTATGCAGTTTTCAAGCAATGTGCAATGGGAGGTGAGGCTCGAAACAGCCCAAGAGGGAGATGCTAAGAGATACTTCTTAACTAATCATCTACAAGTTTTCCTAGAACTGGTAAAGACAGAAAAAGGAGTTCCCTGATACTCTTCACAGAGATGAGCTCAGGAGGTGAAGAGAACTTGGAAGAAAGACGCGTTCACAGCTGCTTGTGAAGTGAGAGCTGAGGAAAAGCTTGGCAAGGGATTCCCTTTTCACACAATTGTCAAGCCCTGCTGATCACACAGGATTAGCTCAGAGGAACTGTAAAACTTCCCAGCTTTGAATCCTAAAGCTCTTTTTACAAATAAGAGTAAAACTTGTCATGGTACCTTTTCTAAATTTGGGCTTTATTTTTGAGGGTTCCTCCTGTGACTTGCCTCCATCTTGAAAGGGGAGAACCATGTAGCACATCAAATCAAGGACCTTCTCACACGTCATCTAAGGAAGACAAGACCAAAAGGAACTGATCTGAAGTTTTCTGACTGAAACCGGATCAACATAACACTGAAATACGTGCAGCCTACCCCTGGGCAACCTGTGCACAGGCATGCAGCTTGGCCTCCGTGCTTCGTATGTGCTCAGCACTGTCCCCTTGACAGAGCATGTAAGAGACATAACCTGGAGTAAATCTAAGACTAGGACTTTGATGGAACAATGACTCATTCTTTGCTGTAAAGAACCAAAGAAATAAAACTTGAAAATTAGTCAAGCATTAAGTAAGGCCCCAAGGTGTGTAACAGCGCAATGGCATCCAAAAGAAGTATGTCCTTGCCTTAAAGACACTTCCTAACTCACCGAAGAGAAAAAGTGACAGACGGGACATATAGTAGAGGACTAAGTGGCATGCTGCAGTGAGTGACTGACAACGCAGGGGAATGCGCAGGCGAACCCAGCAGGCACAGCTGCAGCAGGAAGGTCGTCCCAATCGAAGCCCTATGCGGGGAAGGGTTTGGAGTGTGGAAAAGAGAAAACGGGCTTTCAAAGGAGGAGAAAAAGATGTGGGGAAGGAATGTGTATCAGTTCAGGTGATCTACTTGAGGGAGGTGGGTGCGGGTTAGGAAATACAGACACAACCTGGACGGCCGCAGCACTGGCGGTGAGGGGAGGCCTCGAGTGCCATGCTGAGCCAGCTGGTCTCGATCCACACGGGGGAAGGCGTCAGTGTTCACCTTCCGTCCACCTAACCAAACGCTAAGAGTCACATCCGACTGCATTTAGAAGCGTTTCTCTGTCAGGCACAACCCTCTTATTGTCCCCATTCTACAGATGAGGAAGTGGGGCCTTAAACCGATGCTTCCCAGCCTTTTTCATGTTGTGGAATGTCCAGAAAAGAGTATTTGTAAGGCTGCTCAGAGCCGGCAGCAAGGGACCGAGGGTTCGAGCTGCCCGAAGTCAAAGCTAACTGCCCGAGCGCTGAAGGTGTCTAGATGCAGACTGGGCACATCTAGAACCCACGCACAGCCACAGGTCGTGCAGCGCCAGCTTCGAGATCGCAGCTTAGTGGTTAAGAACTTGAACTCTGGAGTCAGCCCGTGTAGGGAGGGAACCTGCCCCGGGGCCCAAGCTAGTAAGTGGTGGGGCCAGGACCCGTACTCGAGAGTCAGGTACCACCACCCTTCAAAGCCCACCTCCAGCCGACCTTTTCTGTACATCTTTCCCTGACTACAGGGACCCTGGTGACAACACCCTTCCTTGAATGTCTATTGTGCACGTGTCTGAGGCAGAGCACTTAATATTGGATTTTTAACTCTTATATAAATCCTTGCACTTTTCTCTCTAACTCTAATTATATGCCCTTGAATGGAGGGGGTCCCACATTCCCCACACTCTGCTTGTACTCCCCACCCCAGCACATTGTTCAACTCTGGGTACCCAGGAAGTCAATACTTCAATTAAGTGCAATGACGACAGCAATATTTTAGAAAGCTATGACCGTAATTTATAGGGTTGAAAAAAATATTACAGGCAAAAAACTCAGTTAGAAGCCATGGGTTAGGGTGGTGGCAATGGAAATAAAAGGTAATATACCAAAGATATCAGAATTGCACTGGAAGAATCAAAAGGATTAGCTAGAGCAAGAGTCACCCAGGACTTGACAGGGCCACAGACCTACAGAAACTCGCATCTGCACATGCTGAGTCTGAGCTGAAGACAGGCAGTCAGAGACTCAGCAGTCAGGTAAGCCAGGAAGCACGGCCGGAGGCCCAACAGTGACCAGCCCTCAAGGAGAATGAGTTTGCTGAGCTTCATCAAACCTACCAGCTTCTTTTACAGTCCCTCCGACAATGCAGCACGGAAGCACCCTGTGCAGCCGTCTAATCCTACATATGTACAGCTGTGTACGTATTCTCTTGTAAGTTCTCAGGAGGAACCAACTGAAACTTAGAATTATGTACCCGATGGTTACACAAATGATGGAAGAAACGCATTTTCAATTTTAAATGCACATACTTTACATACCGTTTCTTTCCAAAAATTGTCATGGCAAATTATCTATCATATTACAAAGTTCAAGTTAAAAAACCTACTTCAGGGTTTTTCATCACAAAATAATCAACTCACATATAGAGAGATGAGAAGGAATCAGTTTGTGTGTTAAAGTTGTGAACTTGATTTATACGGTACCTACACATACAAAGAATGTGCTTATCACTGTAACTGAATTCAAACATCTACTCAGTATAGACACTGTGCAAACCCCTGTGGTGGGTGCTGTGAGAGATTCAAAGGGAAAGAACACAGTCTCCATCCCCCATGGAAGGGGCTCACAATCGGGGAGGAAACAGACCCGTTTATACAGGTGCCCCTGCCATAGCCCTAGGAGGCGACATCACCACGTAAAAGGAGAATCTGAGCTTCAGATAAGCCAAGCTAAATCCTCCATTCCCCACTCAGTAAAGGCCTCTTCTGCCCAAGTACCACAGGCCCGATTCCACTCTAAAGGGATTCCAGGCAAGAATGTGAAAAAACATCATCCTCCAACAAAATGGAAGAGCGGACAGGAAACGCCACAAGCCCCACGCCGCACTTCAGGGAAGCTATACTAAAGAGAAGATTCAGGAAGACATAGTCATCAAGGTTTACCAGCAGATTAGGTGACAAAATCTAGGCAGAAAGATCACGCTTCAAGTAAACAGGCACTGAATTACAAGGCCACTCTAGGAAGAAGAGAAAGCCCCAGTGCACCCACGGGTCCCCGGGCACGGCGCGTACTCACTCTGTACTCTCCCAGAGCAAAGTGGCAAGTCGCCAGCTGGATGAGCGCCCTCTGATGCTCCAAGGTCCCCTGTCCCGTGATCTGCGGCTGAGGAAGTGATCCCTGGAGAGCTGCTAAATGATGCAGGCTGGCTATTGCCTTTTTATATTGACCCTTAGAAAGACAGAACAGCAAGGAGAGAAAAAAACACTGCCATGAAGAAAAAGTCTTCAGAGTTGATTAAGCAACTAGCAAGCAAATACAAATAAGGTACCTCTGGCTCAATCATCTGAGGGGGAGACGGAGCCTTAGCGACAGTCTTTCTAGTCTAATTCTTCAGGCTAAATAAAATCACACAAGCCCTTTGATAAGGTACATTTTGGAAATGCCATTTCCTTATAAATATTTTACTACTAACATCATGTCTCCGTGAAGGATGGAAGCAGCAACCTGTCCCTTTCAACAACAAAGGCTGGAACCTCCCCTTCTCATTAGTGGATGGTCCACTCCCTCCATCCTAGGCCTGAGGAGCTCAAGAACAGCTGAGAAGGCAGAAAGACTCCACCAGAGTGGAGAGGAGGGGCGAGAAACAGTCACTTTTTACTGAAAAGTAAAAATCTTACTTTTACAAATGAGTGTGACTGGACATAGCAAAAGTAACACAGAAGATGTGGCCTTGTCATTTTGGAGTTATTTTGAGATGAAAGTGGACCACAAATCCTCTTTGTCACTGAAGGCAGAACGCCTGCCTTCAGAGCACAGACTAGTCCACAGAGGGAACACACACAACTTGCATGCTGAAGATGGGTCACAAGAACATCATCGTGGACAGACGCAGAAACTTAAAATACACACTACTCTACCTGATAGATGATCATGTCGGTGAGGAAGATTCTTAACCAAAGCCAAGTATCTGTCTTCCAGGCCAAACAGATTCTTGTAAATTCTGAGCAAGAATTCAAAAGCAAATTTACCAAAAACATGTACCACAGAAGCAGAAAACAAAACTAACAAACTGAGCAAGAGAGAACAGCCAGAGACAAATTACCAAAAAATGGATGGCAACTTTAGACTTGGATTTCTAAAATGATGGCCCAGAATTCCACTTAGACAGTGAAGTTAGCACGCTACCTGTCAGTAATTCACAAGTGCTACTTTTATTAGGCACCAACATTTACTATGCATGTAACACATGCCAAGAGGTGTTCAAAATGCTTCTCGCATATCCACCTCATTTACCTTTTAAACTACTTTGCTTTTCCCCAGAAAAAGGTCTTGTCTTATTTTCATTCAGTCAAAATAATAAATATACGACATTTTTAAAAAGCAATTTACAACTAAAGGAAAATCCCCTCCAGAAGTCACATACACATTCACAATTCTAGATGTGACAAGGAGAAACCAAATGACGCTGTATCTACTTAGACAAGATGACATGACACATCTGACCAAGGGCTCTGTGTGGGCTACGATGGAAGCAGACAGGGGGTGAATGTCCACTGGCTACGAGGAAGGTAAGGCGCCTCAATTCCGGAGTCGAGGAGAAATGCGCTGGTTAGCAAAGTGCTAGTGATTCCAAGTAATGCCGAAACACTGCACAGTTCACACAGGTGAAACGCCCTCTAGCTTTATGTCTATGCTCAGAAGAAAACGGGCTTTCTGGAGCGTTTGGATATTGAATTTTTCAGGCAATGGAGCTAACGCAGATAAAAACAGCATTACCTTTTGTATTCTCAGTTACATGTGGCTTAAGGAGGATACAGAGCAGTGGGACAGACTAAAAGCACAAAACAAACCAACCTACCAAGAAAAAAAAGGCCAGCAGTACAAATATTTAAAAGAAAACCCAAAAACTCTCTCTCACACTCCACCCCAACCCTGATTATAACAGACCCTCAGCCGGGAGCTGAGAGATAAGTGGTTATTTGAATATTAATAACTGATTAGATATCCCACACAAAAAAGAATCCTAAAAAATGTGTGAACTGCTGTCATCAATTTAATGAGCCAAAGTGACCTGACATTTCAAGGAGAACAGTGATGTTTTAGCCTGACGATTTTATATGCTAATGTGGCACTAATGAGACGGCATATTCTTACCCTTGTCAAGGGAGTCCAGGGAAGAGAGCAACTCCCAGCTCTCTCTGGCCAGTTTAAAGCTTTCTAACACCTCAATGGAATTAGCGAGCTCCGCCTTATTGACGACAATGTGCCGATTCCTTCCTTTTGCCGAACAGTCTTCGTCGTCTGAACTCTGCTCAGAGAATGTGAAGAACATGAGGAAAGTTATAAATATAGTCATACGCTGGAACATTATGACATTTATTGCTGCCAATCCAGGTTATTATATGGATTTTATATCAAAGGATACTATGATAATTTTTTTTTTTTTTTTGGAGGAAGATTACCCCTGAGCTAACTGCTGCCAATCTTCCTCCTTTTGCCAAGGAAGATCGGCCCTGAGCGAACATCGTGCCCATCCTCCTCTACTTCACATGTGGGACACCTACCACAGCATGGCATGCCAAGCTGTGCCATGTCCGCACCCAGGATCCAAACCAGCAATCCCTGGGCTGCCCAAGTGGAATGTGCGCACTCAACGGCTGCGCCACTGGGCTGGCCCCATAATCTCTTTTCTGAATTTAACAAACTTTAAAATTTAACATAAATTTTTCATCTTTTCACTCTCACAAGTTCAATTTTTACTTTTTTTTTTTTGCTTGAGGAAGATTAGCCCTGAGCTAACAGCTGTGCCCATGCTCCTCTGCTTGATGTGTGGGTCACCACTGCAGCATGGCTGATGAGTGGTATAGGTCTGTGCCCAGGATCCGAACCTGCGAACCTGGGCCATTGAAGCGAAGTGCACTGAACTTAACCACTATGCCATGGGCTTGCCTCCAATTTTTACTTTTAAAATTAAGTTTATGTTTTCCTGACGATAAATTCTAAGTTCACGTTGGGTTCAGAGAAAGACTACGGAGTTAAAATTTCCAGTAATTTAAAATACATCAATTTTATAAAAGCCCAAAATTAGATTTTTATAATGAGAGCTGTTTTATAGTTTATTTTTTCCTCAAATATGTGGCATTATTTGTTTCCAAATAATAGCTTGGTATGTAGTGGAATAAATTAAAGCTTGGCTCCCCTAAGAAATAATGTGGAAAAGTGACCGTACTTATTTTTGGTTCCCTGTGCACAACCCCTCCAGCGGCCACCCTTCCTCCCCCCTGTGCAAGGTGTCCAGTTGGGAATTATGTTTGTCTGCACTTATCTACTAACGCCCTCTGTACTTGACAAGAAAGATTTCTACTTTCCTTGCTCCTCATGCCAAGTAATATAACGCCAAAGAAACGAGAGGGCCTCAGAGAAAAGTAACTATTGCAAATGCCAAAAAAAACAGTCAAGGCAAAACAGCTCCACTTAGTTATATCCTGCTGAGAATTTCTTGAATCTTTTATTCCACTATGTCATTTAACTAATTCAATGACCCAAATTAAATTCTCCCTGAAATTTCTGCCCCACTAAGATTATTTAAAAAGACGTCTAAATCTTTAGCTAAAAGCTTCATTCCTCAGGCTACTCTCAGAAACAGTAAGCACCTCCCTCCTGCCACCCCACCTTTCTCCCTCACTTTCAGTTTGCTATCCTCCTGCTCTTCCTTGATGCTGCCCCACCCAATTTGCTTCCATGTTCTCACCCGCTCTCAGTAATGACACAGCCAGACCCCTTTCACAATCAAACCCCATCTGTCAGGTGTCTTATGGCATCAGGTCCACTTCCAATCTAGTAAGATGTACTAACAAGATCACTCAGGCTGCTGGGTAGAGGAGACTGCAGGCAGCAGAGTGAAAGTGGAGAGACAAGATGACGCCGCCAACGATATAGGAGACAGTGATGGCTTCAATGGGGAGGAGAGTGAGAGACCGAGAAACAGATGATGGGGCTATGTCACAGACATTGAATTATATGGGGACATGCCACTGCTTTTAGCTAAAACCAGGAACGTACAACCTATTATCTACATGGGAAGAAGTGTCTGTGGTGTTAATGTGAAGCACCTAGATAAACCACACACCCTGTGAAACCAGAGGGAAAGCTAACCAGGGCTACCCCACTGGGAATGTCAGGCTGGAGTCGCCTCCCAGAAGCCTCAGTGACCTTTTTCTAACCGCAGTCAGAGGGCATCCAGGAAAGCCTGGTCAGCACAGGGGGTTCTCCACCCTGGGTTCATGGTCGGATGTCAAAGCATCTGTCACCTCTGAAATTACCTGCAAAATTGTGCATGGGTGCATTTTTCCATGGGAAGAAACAAACTATTTTATTGAAAGTGTTAATAACCTCGCAAGCATTCAGAGCAGCCACATCTTCCCTGCTCTGATCACTATCACACAGTCTAAAAGACATGTCAGACTGAACTGATCTCAAGGCACAGCTCTTTGTGCTCCAGGGTCTAGTGAAATGTTACTCAAGGACTGAAGCAGAGGGGGTAAGGGGACTGAAGGCAAGAGGGAGGAGAGGACAAAAAGGGGCTGAGACTCCAGGCTCCCCTCGGCATCTCAACTAGAGCAGGGGTCAGCAAAATGACCTGCAGGCCAAATCCTGTTTCTGTAAATAACCTTCTATTGGAAGACAACCATGTCACTTGTTGACCACTGCCCACGGCTATTTCTACACTGTAACAGCAGAGCTGAAGAGTTGCAACAGAGGCTGTATGGCCTGTAAAGCCTAAAATATTTATTACCTGGCCCTTTACAGAAAAACTTGGCTGACTCCTAACCTAGAGCATCTCCACTTTCGTGTTACACATTGGGCCTCCACTAAAGATTTTATTGAAAGAAAGGATTCCTCTGCTTCAAAAAGTTTAGAAATCACTGTCCTGCACAGGCCTACTGCCGGGCCAAATTCTTCAAATTTTCTGGCCTCTTGCATCCTTGAGCAAACTGTCCCCTCTAGACAAAATCTACCTACTAATTCCAAATGACAAAACCCTATATATCTTTCAAGGCCGATTTCAAACACTGACCTCCTTCACGAAACCTTGCCAACATCTCCCCTTGGGTTCTGATTACTTCCTACCCTGAACACCTAGGCACTTTGTATTCTGAGGCCAGCATTTGCCATGGCACCCTGCTCCAGACATCCAGTGGAGCTCGTCTGGCTTTGCTTTTTAAATATAACTGATGCCATTCAGTCAAAAAAGGTACAGATCACTTACAGTGGGTTTCTCCACCTCGGCATGCCCACCTCGTGGGCTGGATCACTCTTTGTTGTGGGCTCTCCTGTGCACTATAGCATGCTTAGCAGCATCCCCGGCCTCCACCCACTAGATAGTAATAGCAACCCCTTCCACTGAGCTATGACCATCAAAAACGTCCTCGGACATTGCCGAATGTCCTTAGGGGGCAAAATCACTTCTATTGAGAACCACTGATTATACAGTAATTATATTTCATAATTAAGACAACTTAGTTTTATCAATTTAGCTTCAAAGCCATGTTTTACAGTTTCATTTCTAGCAAATCATAAACATATAATCTGTTAACAACTATATCTGAAAGGATTACCATGGTTTTTTCTCTTCCCTCAGCTAGTTTCCTCTTTTTGTGTATGTGTTTATTACGATCAATTTCTACATCACCATACACATTTGATACATCCTCAAGAAGAACCAGTGGAACTTGGCTTGGGGCATTGGGACCTATAGATGGGGAAAACACCAACATTTAAAAACGCAGCAAGAAAAAGAATACTTAACATCAGGTGGACGTTTACTTAACTGTCATATGAAATTATAGGTCATTAAAAAATATGTTCAGTGTGGTCCCAATTAGGTAAACAAACAAGTATACAAAAAGACTGTATAGAAAAAAAGACCATACAGATAGACATCAAATTGTTAATAAAAGTTCTGTCTCAGTGGATTACAAGTGAAAGTTCCTTCTTTGAATTAGTTCTTACGTATCTATAAATTTTTTACAATGATCACAAATTATAAAATTACCAAAAATGTAAGACTATGAATTAAACATACATTATGGTTATGAACTACAAACAAATTTAAATGTATGAAAGATGATAAAGCAATACACAAAAATGAGAGCTGTGTTATACTGGAAGGATTGTGGCTGACTTCACCCTCTTATTCTTCTGTTTTTCATGTTTTCTAGAATTACAAGCATATATATTATTTAAAAAAACCTTTGTGTATTGCAAAGTCTCTGTGAAATCTACTTCAATATGTGGTTACGTCTGCTGAGTTTTCAAAACACAGGCATCAACTATCTGTACTTAGTTTTGACGTACCACTACATCCTTTGATACGGAAATTTTTAATGAAAACATACTTACATAAAAACCCTCAACAACTGAAAAAAGCACTGGCATCACTCCACCGTTATGTGGCTCCAGAACAATGCTGAGGTAGACATTTTCACTGTCCTCACCCTCCCAGCTGAGGCCAGTACTGTGGGACACCCTAAAATTCTTAAACCAACCTTGGAAGAGAGATGGTTGTATGCTGTTGACATACTGGAATGCATTCTTAAAGAAGACCAACATAGTGGAATAAACCACTTGGTTTCTATACTTTGCATGAGCTTCATTATCAAAATTGTTCATGTATCTGCAGAGATCCTTCATTCTATGCAAAATGTCACTATAGCTTCTGAAAGATGAAGGATGATAAAAATTATTTAATTACTCTGGGCTTGTCAGCAAAAGGTCTAGAAAAAAGCCCCAATAGAAACATTACATTTACCAAATGAAGCTCTTGGCATGTAAATTATTCTTTACTGTCTGCATACGGATGCAAATTCCCCTTCTGAATTAGGGCAGGGATCAGACCAAGATTTCAGGACACAAACATGCCAAGTAGCTTCTCTTTCCTCAGAACGCCAAGGAGTGCTTCAAGCGCAACTCCACCTTCAGAGTGCACACTTCGGCTGGGAATCTTTTAAGACGTGAAAATCCACCCCCTTCTACATCGATACGGAGTGTTGAAAATTTGCCCAAAGAGAAGTGTGTATACATTATATGCTTTTAAAAAAAAGGGTTTTTGTTTTTTAGGACCTGAGATTATGCTATCAAAAGATTTGTTAGGCAATCCTGGAAATGAACAATTTTTTACCGTCTTCCTTTATCCATCTGCCATTCACATCTCACTCCAACGACATTCAAAATCTTAAACAACCTCTCCCAAGGGTCCACAATCTGGGACGATTTTTCAGTCAGTCCTTCTATTATGTACTTCTGAGAGCTACGTTTGCTAGGTGACATTAAATCAGATGTTTCTTGGGCACCTGAGACATGAGAAAAAAGTAGCCTACAATTAACATTACTACTTACTATTTATGTGGAACTTGATAGAGAAAGAGAAAGTCAAACTCCCCATTCAAAATGCAAGAGCACAGAATCTCAACACGTGTGTTTGTTCAAGGACCCACAGCTGGCCACTGGTACCAGGAGGAAGTGACTGTTGAGCTGTGGTACATGGGCGAAGCTCAGTGCACTGATGTTACGGTCCAGCAAGTTGAATGTTCTGATCAAGAGGTAAAAGTGGTTCCAGAAAAGACTCATCTCTTAAGTGTAGTATTTTTTTCTAGGGACTATGTTTTAGAAACACTACCAAACTGGTATGTATCCAGAGGAGAACAATCAGAATGATAAGGAATTTCTGAGTTTGCAACTTTACTAAAATCTGTCTAATAAAATTGCAGGATATTCCCACTTACCTTGATGCTGATTCTCTATTTGAGTCGACCTCGTGACATAATTGATATAAAATTCAGCTGCTTTGGTCAAGTACTTATATAATAAGTTGGCAGGCAATCGAACATCATGGTTGTTAATTATTAGAGGAAGGACGTCACAAACTGTTGAAGAGGAAAAATAAGAGAAAACCACTTATCTATGTGCCCTAGGGTTCTGGCAAAAACAAAATTTATTTTGGAGTTCATTTAATGTATTATCCAAAATACACAGGGAAAAAATCCCTTATGGCATATTTATTTAAAACTGCAGTGCAGAGGGACACCAGTGGATGAAGTCAGCAAGGAAACACACAGGCAAATCCCACCTCTGGGTCGGAATCCAGTTCTCATGTCGGGTGGTAATTCAGATGCTTGTTTACTATTATGCTTCATACTTACTACTAACATACATCCGTACATGTTGACACACTAAATACATGGTCTACATGCATTCTTTTGGAGGTATCGAATATTATACAATAAAAATTTAGAAATTGTTTAAAATGCTTTGTGCAGTGGAAAAAATAAACAAGGATTTAAATTCCGTAATATGAAAAGTTCCTTTGCTTTCCACAAACAACCTTATCCCTGAAATGATACTTATCCCAGTATAGTCGACTTAAAGAATTAATACAAAACATAATTTTTCTTACCAAATAATTTTCTAAAGCAGTTAACAGGAGAGTCTTGTTCTTCAATAGTTTCAGCCTCTAACAGTGCCTCCCCAAGGCCAACCTGTTTCAAAATATAATTAATCATTTAAATGTGTTACAGCTTAAGGTGTCAGAAATACATGAAGAAATAGGGTATTTTTTAAATTTATGACATAGTTTGTATATTCCAACTTCCCCAAGAAACAAATATTCTCATTTTAAAGACTAGGAAAAAAAGAACCCATCAGCAACAGAGCCCAGAAGGGAACCTCAAATTCACCTGACCACACACTACTTTGTCTTGGTTATTCTCCTTTGAATTAGTAAAATTAAAACACTAACAAAATGTCTAAGAAACTTAAAAGAAACACTGGAACTAGAGACAGAGTGACAGCAGAAATGCAGAGATCTTCTAAGCAACGTGGAAACTAGTTTTACACTCTACATCAAGATGTACAATGTAGACAAAATTTATCACTTTCGAGAGTTGCCAGCAGCCACCAGGACTAGGCCAGGCTGGACAGAACTGTCTGTTTTCAGAACACCTTTCCATGAGTAACGCCCTAGCATAGGGGAAAGTCGGCTGATCAAAATCCACCAAGACGTCTGCATGACCTTCCTTGAAACCACCTGGGGATGAATGGGGCCGGGGGTGGAACAACGTGAAAGATCACAAAACAGAGAAAATTAAAAGCCTGAGTAATGATCAAGGAGTGTACTGGGTTAAACAGTGTCCCCCAAAAATTCATGTCCTGTCACAACCTCAGAATACAACCTTATATATATTTTATCTTATAAAAAAGAAGGTCTTTGTAGATGCAATTAGTTAAGACATGGTTATAGTGGATTAGGGTGGGCCGTAAATCCAATGACTGCTGTCCTCATAAGAAGGTCATGTAGAGACACAGGGACACAGACACACAAGGAAGGCCATGTACAAACAGGAGGCAGAAATGGGGATAACGCAGCTAGCCAAGGACTGACAAAGGCTGTTGGTGACCACCAGAAGCTGGGAAGAGTAGGAAGCACCCTTCCCAGAGCCTTCAGAGGGAGCGTGGGCCTGCCCACACCTTGCTTTTGGACTTCTAGCTACCAGAACTGTGAGAGAACAAATTTTTGTTGTTTTAAGCCACCCAGTTTCCGGTACTTTGTTACAGCAGCCACAGGGAACCAATACAGGGAGGTATAGAGAAGGTTAACTGGGGCCAGAAGCCAGAAAAACGGAGTGGGAAAGAATACGCAACAGAATTTGAATAGTTAATGGTTTGAACCCTGACTCTCCCTCTTACTGGCCATGGGAAGGTACTAACATGTTTAAGACTCAGTTTCTTGATCTGTAAAGTACTACCTACCTCAAAAGATCTGGGGAGTATGAAAGGAGACAGCTCACACTCACCAATGCCTGCCAGTAGCACTCATAATTATTACGGTTATAAGGAAAGGGCAGGAGGAGAGGAAAACCGCGTCCACATAGCAGAAGCACATGAAAAACGTCTGTTAAGACTATAAACTATGGCTCTCAAAATGCAACGCTGAATACAACGGAATAAGATTATTTTTTAAAACTGTACTTTACAACATTGCAAATAAACAGCACTGCCAAAGCTTGGTGGCTGTTTCCTTACACTAAGACAACTTCTACTGGAAATTAATAAAGTTTGATAACAGTGACGTCCTTTCAGCTTTACGGACAAAGATTCCTTGACCTAAGTTCAGTCTTATCCAGTGCTCCTCAGAATACTACACACTGCAGTTCCTAACCACGCTGATCAATCTGTTGCTCAATTTCACTGCCTCTTTAGAAAAGGAAAGGATCAAATCCTACCCCATGTTGCACCACCGTTTCAGGGAAGCGTCTCAAAAGCAGAAGCAACATTTCTGATCGTTCCAGGGTATTGAAGCATTGTTCTGTAACCTTCAGCAACATTTCGCACTGGACCCGGCCAGGAAGAGTTTCGAATAAACCTGTACACAACATGTGGCACTTCAAAAGTTTCTTTGAGAAGAAAATGCAGAAGCAAAAGTGGAAGCAACACATTTTCAAGTAGAAAACAGTAAACATTATGTGAAGAACCACTGTCGTTGGGTTTCAGCTACAACCTGAGGCTTCTGGGTCAGACGGTATTGGGCAGAAGATGTTTGCTGAGTGACCATAAAACATTTGGAGGCCTTATTGGATCCAGAAGACAAGAATGATGTATGCAAAGGGTCACAACAGAGCATGTAGCTTGCTGAGATAAAAAGCACGCTCTTGTTTAAGCTGAAATGACCTAAACCGTCTACTTTATTTTTTATCCAGAATTCGAAATCTTGGGTTGACTAATAGCAACCAACACAGAGTGAAGATTAATGAGAAAGGTCATAAATTACTAAAAGTTTGTCTCTTGTTTTATGCAACTCTGCCTAACCTACAGTTGCTGATTACTGTAAAATCTGTTAAAAATATATTTAGTTCCCTGCATTAACTGATAAATCTACATCCTTTCAGGAAGTTTAAGGGGTTCTAAGCAAATGCTCAAGGGACCAAGTGACATTATTTGTACAGGCTTCATTGGCCAAGAACAAAACACACATATGGGTACCAATACCACAGATGTGACTTTTTGGTGAAATTATTATATAGAACTTGGTATTCCAGAAATGGTAATTTATACACCATTAGGTTATCACCCCATTCTTACTTCTTAAAAATTGGGTTTGTTTATCCTGTGAATCGTTCCTTAATGCTGACGTAATAATGCTGATTTCTCTCCACACCACCGGCTGATCTGGGAAATTCACAAACCTATTTTTAAAATGAATGCATTACATTAAAATGTCAGATTCTATATAGCATCTGAAGAAGAAAGTAAGAACATTAGCATTTGAAAGAAAACACATTTTTCTTTATTCCAAGTAAATATGTAGATACACCAAAACAAACCAAAATAAAGATATAAAAATAAAAACTAATTAAGAAAAATAAGGGAAGTCACAAAAGTCTTTTAAGTTTTTTATAAGTGAAAAGACAAGCGACGATGACAGATAAAATAATCCTAAATAGCAATAGAAAGAAAAAACTACTGGGGCTGGCCGGTGGCGCAGCAGTTAAGTGTGTACGATCGGCTTGAGCAGCCCGGGGTTCACTGGTTTGGATCCGGGGTGCAGACATGGCACTGCTTATCAAGCCATGCTGCGGCAGGCGTCCCACAGATACAGTAGAGGAAGATGGGCATGGATGTTAGCTCAGGGCCAGTCCTCCTCAGCAAAAAAGAGGAGGATTGGCAGCAGATGTTAGCTCAGGGCCAGTCCTCCTCAGCAAAAAAGAGGAGGATTGGCAGCAGATGTTAGCTCAGGGGTAATCTTCCTCAACAAAAAAAGAGAAAGAAACAAAGGAAAAACTACACAAAAGAAAACACGGGCAAAAGCAAGTAACAGAAAAAATACAAACAGCCACAGAGAACATTTGAAAAGATACTCAGTCCTATATTATAAATGAATGAACACAAATCTTTAAAAAATAGCAAGATGCCACTTTCTCCTACCACACTGGCAAAAATTTAAAACTGAAAGACTGATAATATCGAAAGTTGGCAAAGAAAAGAGGCACTCTTATACACCATTAGCGGAAATATAAATTGGAATAGTATTTTTTGGAGAGTAATTGATAGTGTACCAAAATTCAAAATGGGCGTAGTCCTTGACTGAAAATCTACATCTAAGAATCCATTCTACAGAAAACACTAAAACATGGGTGCAAAGTGGCTTGCTGACACTCTAATTTCAAATAACTAGGAACTACCTAAATCTCCCCAATAAAAGAGCGGTCACGCAGTGCTATCCCGCCGTGAAGACCGAGCGCGATCCCGCCCACGAGGCCTGCGCGCGCCGTGTGAGCGTGCACACCCGCGACACTGCACTCCGAGTGCGGACACTGCGCTCCGAGTGCGGACACTGCGCTCCGAGTGCGGACACTCCGCTCCGAGTGTGGCGGGGCTTCCGCTCGTCACTCTCCGCTTCAGTCCCGTCTGAACTCCGGCAGACGGCATGCACCGGTCCCCACGTAAACGGTCGGATAAGACACTTTCACGGCAAAACAGAAGGCGACGACTTCTCTGCAGAACCCGTGTCAGCAGCTAGCAGCCTAGACTCCCGCCGAGGCGGCTCCAGGCCCAGAGCTCCAGGCGGCCCCCCGGCCCCCCGACCCCAGGCCGAGGCAGCCCCGCGCCGCCGCACTCACATGTCGTAGAGCAGCCTCCCGGCCGTGGCGGTGCGCTCGGCGTTCCGCTCGATGGTGTACATCTCGTACTGCAACGCGGACGCGCCGTCGTCAGGGCGCCGCCCGGCCCGGCCCCTGCCTCCAGACCCCCGGGACCCCGCCCCCGGACCCGGGGACCCCGACCCC